>NW_028187535.1:0-41375 GCF_964204655.1 Triturus cristatus
CCTTTCTACCTCTACCTCGCTACCTCTACCTCTCTACCTCTGTGTACATCTCTACCTCTCCCTACCTCTCTACCTCTCGCTACCTCTCTCTCTACCTCTCTCTCTCTCTCTCTACTTCTCTGACTCTCTACCTCTACCTCTCTACCTCTACCTCTCTACCTCTCTCTACCTCTCTCTACCTTTACCTCTCTACCTCTCCTCTACCTCTCTACCTCTCTACCTCTCTCTCTCTACCTCTCTACTACCTTTCTACCTCTCTCTCTCTACCTCTCTGCCTCTCTACCTCTACCTCTCTACCTTTCTACCTCTCTACCTCTCTACTTCTCTCTACCTCTCTACACCTCTCTACCTCTCTCTACCTTTACCTCTCTCTCTCCCTCTCTCCTCTCTACCTCTCCTACCTCTATCACCTCTCTCTCTACCTCTACCTCTCTCTTCCTCTCTACCTCTCTCTCTCTCTACCTCTCTCCTTTCTACCTCTCTCTACTCTCTCTCTCTCTCTACCTCTACTTCTCTACCTTGCTACTTCTACCTCTCTACCACGCTACCTCTCTACCTCTCTCTACCTCTCTGTACCCCTCTACCTCTCTCTGCCTTTCTACCTCTCTACCTCTCTCTACCTCTCTACCTCTTTCTCTACCTCTCTCTCTCTCTACCTCTACCTCTCTACCTCTACCTCCCTACCTCTCTCTACCTCTCTACTTCTACCTCTCTACTTCTACCTCTCTCTACCTCTCTACCTCTCTCTACCTCTCTACCACTCTATACCTCTCTACCTCACTACACCTCTCTACCTCTCTGTACCTCTCTCTCTACTCTCTCTTCTCTCTGCCTCTCTCTCTACTTCTCTGCCTCTCTACCTCTCTCTCTTTACCTCTCTACCTCTCTCTCTCTACCTCTCTCTACCTCTCTAGCTCTCGCACTCTACCTCTACCTCTCTACCTCTCCCTCTACCTCTCTCTCTACCTCACTACCTCTCTACCGCTCTCTCTACCTCTCTACCTCTCTCTAGCTCTCTACCTCTCTCTCTACCTCTCTCTCTCTACCTCTCTACCACTACCTCTCTACCTCTCTCTACCTCTCTACCTCTCTCTCCACCTCTCTATCTTCTCTACCTCGCTACCTCTATATCTCTGTGTACATCTCTACCTCTCCCTACCTCTCTACCTCTCTCTACCTCTCTCTCTACCTCTCTCTCTCTCTACTTCTCTGCCTCTCTCCCTCTACCTCTCTACCTCTACCTCTCTACCTCTCTCTCTCTACCTCTCTCTACCTCTCTACCTTTCTACCTCTCTCTACCTCTCTCTACCTCTCTCTCTCTACCTCTCTGCCTCTCTACCTCTACTTCTCTACCTTTCTACCTCTCTACCTCTCTACCTCTCTACACCTCTCTACCTCTCTCTACCTCTCTCTACCTTTACCTCTCTACCTCTCTACCTCTCCCTCTCCCTCTCTCCCTCTACCTCTCTACCTCTCTACCTCTCTCTCTACCTCTACCTCTCTCTCTCTCTCTCTCACTACCTCTCTACCTCTACTTCTCTACCTTGCTACCTCTACCTCTCTACCACGCTACCTCTCTACCTCCCTGTACCCCTCTACCTCTCTCTGCCTTTCTACCTTTCTACCTCTCTCTACCTCTCTACCTCTTTCTCTACCCCTCTCTCTCTACCTCTACCTCTCTACCTCTACCTCCCTACCTCTCTCTACCTCTCTACTTCTACCTCTCTACCTCTCTACCTCTCTCTACCTCTCTCTACCTCTCTACCACTCTATACCTCTCTACCTCACTACACCTCTCTACCTCTCTGTACCTCTCTCTCTTTACCTCTCTACCTCTCTCTCTCTACCTCTCTCTACCTCTCTAGCTCTCTCACTCTACCTCTACCTCTCTACCTCTCCCTCTACCTCTCTCTCTACCTCACTACCTCTCTACCTCTCTCTCTACCTCTCTCTAGCTCTCTACCTCTCTCTCTACCTCTCTCTCTCTACCTCTCTACCACTACCTCTCTACCTCTCTCTACCTCTCTACCTCTCTCTCCACCTCTCTATCTTCCCTACCTCGCTACCTCTATATCTCTGTGTACATCTCTACCTCTCCCTACCTCTCTACCTCTCTCTACCTCTCTCTCTACCTCTCTCTCTCTCTACTTCTCTGCCTCTCTCCCTCTACCTCTCTACCTCTACCTCTCTACCTCTCTCTCTCTACCTCTCTCTACCTCTCTACCTTTCTACCTCTCTCTACCTCTCTCTACCTCTCTACCTTTCTACCTCTCTACCCTCTCTACCTCTCTACCTCTCTACACCTCTCTACCTCTCTCTACATTTACCTCTCTACCTCTCTACCTCTCCCTCTCCCTCTCTACCTCTACCTCTCTACCTCTCTACCTCTCTCTCTACCTCCACCTCTCTCTCTCTCTCTCACTACCTCTCTACCTCTACTTCTCTACCTTGCTACCTGAAGACTACCTCTCTACCACGCTACCTCTCTACCTCCCTGTACCCCTCTACCTCTCTCTGCCTTTCTACCTCTCTCTACCTCTCTACCTCTTTCTCTACCCCTATCTCTCTACCTCTACCTCTCTACCTCTACCTCCCTACCTCTCTCTGCCTCTCTACCTCTCTCTACCTCTCTACATCTCTACACCTCTCTACCTCTCTCTACCTTTACCTCTCTACCTTTACCTCTCTACCTTTCTACCTCTACCTCTCCCTCTGTCTCTCTACCTCTCTACCTCTCTCTCTACCTCTACCTCTCTACCTCTCTACCTCTCTACCTCTCTCTACCTCTCTACCTTTCTACCTCTCTCTCTCTCTCTCTCTCTCTCTCTCTCTCTCTCTCTCTCTCTCTCTCTCTCTCTCTCTCTCCTCTCTACCTCTCCCTCTACCTCTCTCTCTACCTCACTACCTCTCTACCTCTCTCTCTACCTCTCTACCTCTCTCTAGCTCTCTACCTCTCTCTCTACCTCTCTCTCTCTACCTCTCTACCACTACCGCTCTACCTCTCTCTACCTCTCTACCTCTCTCTCCACCTCTCTATCTTCTCTACCTCGCTACCTCTATATCTCTGTGTACATCTCTACCTCTCCCTACTCTCTACCTCTCTCTATCTCTCTCTATACCTCTCTCTCTCTCTACTTCTCTGCCTCTCTCCCTCTACCTCTCTACCTCTACCTCTCTACCTCTCTCTCTCTACCTCTCTACCTTTCTACCTCTCTCTACCTCTCTCTACCTCTCTACCTCTCTACCTCTCTGCCTCTTTACCTCTCTCTACCTCCCTCTACCTCTCTACCTCTCTCTACCTCTCTCTACCTCTCTTTACCTCTACCTCTCTACCTCTCTACCCCTACCTCTCTACCTCTACCTCGCTACCTTTAACTCTCTACCTCTCTCTATCGCTCTACCTCTCTGTACCTCTCTACCTATCCGTACCTCTCTACCTCTCTCTCTCTACCTCTCTACCTGTACCCCTCTACCTCTCTCTGCCTTTCTACCTCTCTCTACCTCTCTACCTCTTTCTCTACCCCTATCTCTCTACCTCTACCTCTCTACCTCTACCTCCCTACCTCTCTCTGCCTCTCTACCTCTCTCTACCTCTCTACATCTCTACACCTCTCTACCTCTCTCTACCTTTACCTCTCTACCTTTACCTCTCTACCTTTCTACCTCTACCTCTCCCTCTGCCTCTCTACCTCTCTACCTCTCTCTCTACCTCTACCCTCTACCTCTCTACCTCTTCTCTCTACCTCTCTACCTTTCTACCTCTCTCTCTCTCTCTCTCTCTCTCTCTCTCTCTCTCTCTCTCTACCTCTCTGCCTCTCTACCTCTCTACCTTTCTCTACCTCTCTAGCTCTTTCTACCTCTCTCTACCTTTACCTCTCTACCTCTCTCTCTACCTCCCTCTACCTCTCTACCTATCTACCTCTACCTCTACTTCTCTACCTTGCTACCTCTCTACCACGCCACCTTTCTACCTCTCTCTAACTCTCTGTACCCCTCTACCTCTCTCTGCCTTTCTACCTCTCTCTACCTCTCTACCTCTTTCTCTACCTCTCTCTCTACCTCTCTCTCTCTCTCTCTACCTCTACCTCTCTACCTCTACCTCCCTACCTCTCTCTACCTCTACCTCTCTCTCTCTACCTCTCTACTTCTCTACACCTCTCTACCTCACTACACCTCTACCTCTCTCTACCTCTCTACCTCTCTCTCTTTACCTCTCTACCTCTCTCTCTCTACCTCCCTCTACCTCTCTACCTCTCTCTCTCTACCGCTCTACCTCTCCCTCTCCTGCTACCTCTCTACCACTCTCTCTACCTCTACCTCTCTACCTCTACCCTCTCTACCCGCTCTACCTCTCTCTACCTCTCTCTACCTGTCTACCTGTCTACCTCTCTACCTCTCTACCTCTCTCTACTTCTCTACCTCTCTACCTCTCTCTCTACCTCTCTACCTCTACCTCGCTACCTCTACCTCTCTCTAACTCTCTATCTCTCTGTACCTCTCTACCTCTCCCTACCTCTCTACCTCTCTCCTCTCTACCTCTCTCTCTTTCTCTCTCTCTCTCTCTACCTCTCCACTCTCTACCTCTCTCTACCTCTCTCTACCTCTCTACTCTCTACCTCTCCCTACCTTTCCACCTCTACATCTCTACCTCTCTACCTCTCTCTCTCTCTCTCTCTCTACCTCTCTACCTCTCTACACCTCTCTACCTCTCCACACCTCTCTACCTCTCTACACCTCTCTACATCTCTACCTCTATCTACCTCTCGTTACCTCTCTACCTCTCTCTACCTCTCTCTCTACCTCTCTACCTCTCTCTCTACCTCTCTCTACCTCTCTCTACCTCTCTCTCCACCTCTCTCTCTTTACCTCTCTACCTCTTTCTCTCTACCTCTTTCTCTCTACCTCTTTCTCTCTACCTCTACATCTACCTCTCTACCTCTCTACCTCTACCTCTCTACCTCTCTCTCTCTCTCTACCTCGCTACCTCTACCTCTCTACCTCTGTCTACCTCTCTACCTCTCTCTCTACATCTCTCCCTCTATCTCTCCCTCTCTACCTCCCTACCTCTCTACCTCTCTCTACCTCTCTACCTCTCTCTACCTCTCTACCTCTTCCTCGGTACCTCTACCTCACTACCTCTTTCTACCTCTATACCTCTCTGTACCTCTCTACCTCTCTCTATCTCTCTACCTCTGCCTCTCTCTACCTCTCTACCTCTACATCGCTACCTCTACCTCTCTACCTCTATCTACCTCTCTACCTCTCTCTACCTCTCTGTATCTCTCTCTCTCTCTCTCTCTCTACCTCTCTCTACCTCTCTACCCCTCTATCTCTCTACCTCCACCTCTCTACCTCTACCTCTCTCTCTACCTCTCTACCTCTACCTCTACCTCTCCACCTCTCTCTACCTCTCTGCCTCTCTCTCTATCTCTCTACCTCTCTCTCTTTACCTTTCTACCTCTCTCTCTACCGCTCTACCTCTCTACCTCTCCCTCTGCCTCTCTACCTCTCTACCTCGCTACCTCTCTTTACCTCTCTACCTCTCTCTACCTCTCTCTTATTCTCTACCTCTCTACCTTTCTACCTCTCTCTACCTCTCTCTCTCTCTAGCTCTCTCTACTTCTCTACCTGTACCTCGCTACCTCTACCTCTCTACCTCTCACTATCTCTCTACCTCTCTGTATCTCTCTACCTCTCCGTACCTCTCTACCTCTCTCTGTCTACCTCTCTACCTCTTACCTCTCTACATCTACCTCTCTCTCTCTACCTCTCTCTACCTCTATCTCTCTACCTCTCTCTCTACCTCTCTACACCTCTCTACCTCTCTACCTCTACCTCTCTACCTCTCTCTACCTCTTTCTATCTCTCTACCTCTCTACCTCTCTCTACCTCTCTACCTCTCTCTACCTCTCTGCCTCTCTCTCTACCTCTCTACCTCTCTCTATTTACCTTTCTACCTCTCTCTCTCTCCACCTCTCTCTACCTCTCTACCTCTCTCTCTCTCTACCTCTCGCTACCTCTCTACCTCTCTCTCTACCTCTACATCTCTACCTCTACCTCTCTACCTCTCTCTCTTCCTCTCTCTACCTCTCTCTCTCTCTCTACCTCTACATCTCTACCTCTCTACCTCTCTCTAACTCTCTACCTCTCTCTCTCTCTCTCTCTCTCTCCACCGCTCTACCTTCTCTACTTCTCTACCTCTATCTCTCTACATCTGTGTACCTCTCTACCTCTCCCTACCTCTTTACCTCTCTCTACCTCTCTGCCTCTCTACCTCTACCTCTCTTCCTCTCTCTACCTCTCTATATCTCTACCTCTCTCTACCTCTACCTCTCTACCTCTCTACCTCTCCCTCAACCTGTCTACCTCTCTACCTCTCTACCTATTTCTCTACCTCTCTTCCTTTCTACCTCTCTACCTCTCTCTCTCTCTCTCTCTCTCTCTCTCTCTCTACCTCTCTACCTCTACCTCTCTAACTCTACCTTGCTACCTCTACCTCTCTACCATGCTACCTCTCTACCTCTCTCTCCCTCTCTACCTCTCTGTACCCCTCTACCTCTCTCTGCCTCTCTACCTCTCTATCTCTCTCTACCTCTCTCTCTCTACCTCTACCTCTCTACCTTTACCTCCCTACCTCTCTCTACCTCTCTACCTCTACCTCTCTACCTCTCTACCTCTCTCAACCTCTCTACTCTACCTCTCTCTCTCTACCTCTTTGCCTCTCTACCTCTCTACACCTCTCTACCTCTCTCTACCTCTTTTGACCTCTCTACCTCTCTCTACCTCTCTCTCTACCTCTCTCTCTTTACCTCTCTACCTCTCTCTCTCTACCTCCCTCTACCTCTCTACCTCTCTCTCTCTCGGTCTCTGTCTACCTCTACCTCTACCTCTCTACCTCTCCCTCTCCCGCTACCTCTCTGCCTCTCTACCTCTCTCTCTCCCTCTACCTCTCTACCGCTCTACCTCTCTCTACCTCAATTCCTGTCTACCTCTCTACCTCTACCTCGCTACCTCTACCTCTCTGCCTCTCTACCGCTCTCTGTCTCTATACCTCTCTGTACCTCTGTACCTCTCTTTACCTCTCTACCTCTCTCTATCTCTCTACCTCTCGCTCTCTCGCTCTCTCTACTTCTCTCTACCTCTATACCTCTCTGTGCCTATGTACCTCTCTCTCTCTACCTCTCTCTACCTCTCTGTGCCTATGTACCTCTCTCTCTCTACCTCTCTCTACCTCTCTACCTCTCTACCTCTCTCTCTACCTCTCTCTCTACCTCTCTACCTCTCTACAACTCTCTACCTCTCTCTACCTCTCTCTCTATCTCTCTACCTCTCTCTCTTTACCTCTCTACCTCTCTTTCTCTACCTCTCTCTACCTCTCTACCTCTCTCTCCCTCTACCTCTCTACCTCTACCTCTCTACCTCTCCCTCTACCTCTCTACCTCTCTACCTCTTTACCTCTCTCTACCTCTCTCTACCTCTCTACCTCTCTCTACCTCTCTCTACCTCTCTCTACCTTTCTCTACCTCTCTACCCCTACCTCTCTACCTCTACCTCGTTACCTTTACCTCTCTACCGCTCTACCTCTCTGTACCTCTGTACCTCTCCATACCTCTCTACCTCTCTACCTCTCTCTCTATCTCTCTCTCTCTATCTCTATACCTCTTTACCTCTCTACCTCTTTCTCTCTACCTCTACCTCTCTACCTCTCTCTACCTCTCTACACCTTTCTACCTCTCTCTACCTCTCTCTTTACCTCTCTACCTCTTTCTACCTCTCTCTCTACTTCACTACCTCTCTCTCTACCTCTCTACCTCTCTCTAGCTCTCTACCTCTCTCTCTACCTCGAACTCTCTACCTCTCTTCCTCTTTCTACCTCTCTACCTCTCTCTCTACCTCTCTACCACTACCTCTCTACCTCTCTCTACCTCTCTCTCACCACCTCTCTAGCTTCTCTACCTCTCTACCTCTACCTCACTGCCTCTACCTCTCTACCTCTGTGTACATCTCTAACTCTCCCTACCTCTCTACCTCTCTCTCTACCCCTCTCTCTCTCTACCTCTCTGCCTCTCTACCTCTTCCTCTCTACCTCTCTCTACCTCTCTACCTCTCTTCCATGCTACCTCTCTACCTCTCTGTACCCCTCTACTTCTCTCTGCCTTTCTACCTCTCTACCTCTCTCTACCTCTTTCTCTACCTCTCTCTCTCTACCTCTACCTCTCTACTTCCACCTCCCTACCTCTCCCTACCTCTCTACCTCTCTCTACCTCTCTCTCTACCTCTCTACACCTCTCTACCTCACTACACCTCTCTACCTCTACCCCTCTACCTCTCTCTCTACCTCTCTACCTCTCTCTCTACCTCTCTACCTTTCTACCTCTCTACCTCTCTGACCTCTCTACCTCTCTCTGTCTACCTCTCTCTACCTCTACCTCTACCTCTCTACCTCTACCTCTCTACCTCTCTACCTTTCTACCTCTCTCTCTCTCTTTACCTCTCTCTACCTCTCTCTACCTCTACCTCTCTACCTCTCCCTCTCCCTCTACCTCTCCACCTCTCTCTACCTCTCTACCTCTTTACCTCTCTCTACCTCTCCCTACCTCTCTACCTCTCTCCACCTCTCTCTACCTCTCTCTCTCTCTACCTCTCTCTACCTCTCTACCCCTACCTCTCTACCTCTACCTCGCTACCTTTACCTCTACCTCTCTCTATCGCTCTACCTCTCTGTACCTCTCTACCTCTCCGTACCTCTCTACCTCTCTCTCTACCTCTCTCTCTCTACCTCTCTACCTCTTTACCTCTTCTCCTCTCTACCTTTACCTCTCTTCCTCTCTCTAGCTATCTACCTCTCTCTCTACCTCTCTCTCTCTACCTCTCCTCCTCTTTCTACCTCTCTACCTCTCTCTCTCTACCTCTTTACCACTACCTCTCTACCTCTCTACCTCTCTCTCTCTCCACCTCTCTACCTTCTCTACCTCTCTCTCGCTACCTCTACCTCTCTACCTCTGTGTACATCTCTACCTCTCACTACCTCTCTACCTCTCTCTACCTCTCTCTACCTCTCTCTCTACCTCTCTCTCTCTCTACCTCTCTGCCTCTCTACCTCTGCCTCTCTACCTCTACCTCTCTACCTCTCTACACCTCTCTATCTCTCTCTACCTCTCTCTACCTCTCTTCCATGCTACCTCTCTACCTCTCTGTACCCCTCTACTTCTCTCTGCCTTTCTACCTCTCTACCTCTCTCTACCTCTTTCTCTACCTCTCTCTCTCTCTACCTCTACCTCTCTACTTCCACCTCCGTACCTCTCTCTACCTCTCTACCTCTACCTCTCTACCTCTCTCTACCTCTCTCTCTACCTCTCTACCTCACTACACCTCTCTACATCTACCTCTCTACCTCTCTCTCTACCTCTCTCTCTACCTCTCTCCCTCTCTACCTCTCTCTACCTTTCTCTACCTCTCTACATCTCTACACCTCTATACCTCTCTCTACCTCTCTCTACATTTACCTCTCTACCTCTCCCTCTACCTCTCTACCTCTCTACCTTTCTACCTCTCTACCTCTCTGACCTCTCTACCTCTCTCTGTCTACCTCTCTCTACCTCTACCTCTCTACCTTTCTACCTCTCTCTACCTTTACCTCTCTACCTCTCCCTCTACCTCTCTACCTCTACCTCTCTACCTCTGTACCTTTCTACCTCTCTCTCTCTCTCTCTCTCTACCTTTACCTCTCTACCTCTCCCTCTCCCTCTCCCTCTCCACCTCTCTCTACCTCTCTACCTCTCTACCTCTTTACCTATCTCTACCTCTCGCTACCTCTCTACCTCTCTCCACCTCTCTCTACCTCTCTCTACCTCTCTACCTCTACCTCGCTACCTTTACCTCTCTACCTCTCTCTATCGCTCTACCTCTCTGTACCTCTCTACCTCTCCGTACCTCTCTACCTCTCTCTCTACCTCTCTCTCTCTACCTCTCTACCTCTTTACCTCTTCTCCTCTCTACCTTTACCTCTCTACCTCTCTCTAGCTATCTACCTCTCTCTCTACCTCTCTCTCTCTGCCTCTCCTTCTCTTTCTACCTCTCTACCTCTCTCTCTCTACCTCTCTACCACTACCTCTCTACCTCTCTACCTCTCTCTACCTCTCTCTCTCCACCTCTCTACCTTCTCTACCTCTCTCTCTCTACCTCTACCTCTCTACCTCTGTGTACATCTCTACCTCTCCCTACCTCTCTACCTCTCTCTACCTCTCTCTACCTCTCTGCCTCTACCTCTCTCTACCTCTCTACCTCTCTACACCTCTCCATCTCTCTCTACCTCTCTCTACCTTTACCTATCTACCTCTCCCTCTACCTCTCTACCTCTACCTTTCTACCTCTCTCTCTACGTCTACCTCTCTACCTTTCTACCTCTCTACCTCTCTCCACCTCTCTCTCTCTCTACCTCTCTACCTTTCTACCTCTCTCTCTCTCTCTCTCTCTCTCTCGCTCTCTCTCTCTCTACCTCTCTGCCTCTCTACCTCTACCTTTCTACCTTTCTGCCTCTCTACCTCTACCTCTTTACCTTTCTAACCTCTCTACCTCTCTCTTCCTCTCTACCTCTCTCTACCTCTCTCTACCTTTACCTCTCTACCTCTCCCTCTCACTCTCTACCTCTCTCTACCTCTCTACCTCTTTACCTCTCTCTACCTCTCTACCTCTCTCCACCTCTCTCTCTACCTCTCTCTACCTCTCTACCCCTACCTCTCTACCTCGCTACCTTTACCTCTCTACCTCTCTCTATCGCTCTACCTCTCTGTACCTCTCTACCTCTCTGTACCTCTCTCTCTACCTCTCCCTCTCTACCTCTTTACCTCTTCTCCTCTCTACCTTTACCTCTCTATCTCTCTCTAGCTATCTACCTCTCTCTCTACCTCTCTCTCTACCTCTCCTCCTCTTTCTACCTCTCTACCTCTCTACCTCTCTCTCTGTACCTCTCTACCACTTCCTCTCTACCTCTCTACCTCTCTCTCTCTCCACCTCTCTACCTTCTCTACCTCTCTCTTGCTACCTCCACCTCTCTACCTCTGTGCATATTTCTACCTCTCCCTACCTCTCTACCTCTCTCTACCTCTCTCTCTCTACCTCTCTGCCTCTCTACCTCTACCTCTCTACCTCTCTCTACCTCTCTACCTCTCTACATCTCTACACCTCTCTATCTCTCTCTACCTCTCTCTACCTTTACCTCTCTACGTCTCCCTCTACCTCTCTACCTCTACCTCTCTACCTCTCTCTCTACCTCTACCTCTCTACCTTTCTACCTCTCTACCTCTCTCTACCTCTCTCTCTCTCTACCTCTCTCTACCTCTCTACCTTTCTACCTCTCTCTACCTCTCTCTCTCTCTCTCTCTCTCTCTACCTCTCTGCCTCTCTACCTCTACCTTTCTACCTCTCTACCTCTCTACACCTTTCTACCTCTCTCTACCTCTCTCTACCTTTACCTCTCTACATCTCTACCCCTCCCTCTCCCTCTACCTCTCTACCTCTACCTCTCTACCTCTCTACCTCTCTCTCTACCTCTACCTCTCAACCTCTCTACCTCTCTCTACCTTTCTACCTCTCTCCTTTCTACCTCTCTCTACTCTCTATCTCTACCTCTCTACCTCTACTTCTCTACCTGGCTACCTCTACCTCTCTACCACGCTACCTCTCTACCTCTCTGTACCCCTCTACCTCTCTCTGCCTTTCTACCTCTATACCTCTCTCTACCTCTCTACCTCTCTACACCTCACTACACCTCTCTACCCCTCTACCTCTACCTCTCTGCCTCTCTCGCTACCTCTCTACCTCTCTCTCTCTCTACTTCTCTGCCTCTCTACCTCTACCTCTCTACCTTTCTCTACCTCTCTACCTCTCTCTACCTCTCTACATCTCTCTACCTCTTTCTACCTTTATCTAACTTTACCTCTCTACCTCTCCCTCTACCTCTCTACCTCTCTACCTCTCTCTCTACCTCTACCTCTCTACCTCTACCTCTCTACCTTTCTACCTCTCTACCTCTCTCTACCTCTCTACCTCTCTACACCTCTCTACCTCACTACACCTCTCTACCTCTCTCTCTCTCTACCTCTCTACCTCTCTCTCTACCTCTCTCTCTACCTCTCTGCCTCTCTACCTCTACCTCTCTACCTCTGTACCTCTCTCTACCTCTCTACACCTCTCTCTACCTTTACCACCGTACCTCTCTACCTCTACCTCTCTACCTCTCTACCTCTCTACCTCTCTACCTCTCTCTACCTCTCTACCTCTCTCTCTCTACCTTTCTTCCTCTCGCTACTCTCGCTCTCTCTCTACCTCTCTACCTCTACTTCTCTACCTTGCTACCTCTACCTGTCTACCATGCTACCTCTCTCTACCTCTCTGTACCCCTCTACCGCTCTCTGCCTTTCTACCTCTCTACCTCTCTCTACCTCTCTACCTCTTTCTCTACCTCTCTCTCTCTACCTCTCTACCTCTACCTCCCTACCTCTCTCTACCTCTACCTCTCTCTCCTTCTCTCTACCTCTCTCTCTCTACCCCTCTCTACCTATCTACCTCTCTACACCTCTCTACCTCACAACACCTCTCTACCTCTCTACCTCTCTCTCTACCTCTCTCTCTACTTCTCTGCCTCTCTACCTCTACCTCTCTACCTCTACCTCTCTACCTCTCTACCTCTCTCTACCTCTCTACATCTCTCTACCTCTCTCTACCTTTACCTCTCTACCACTCTACCTCTCCCTCTACCTCTCTACCTCTACCTCTCTACCTCACTACCGCTCTCTCTACCTCTACCTCTCTACCTTTCTACCTCTCTACCTCTCTCTACCTCTCTCCCTCTCTCTCTCTCTACCTCTCTGCCTCTCTACCTCTCTCTCTCTACCTCTCTACCTTTCTACCTCTCTATACTCTCTCTCTACCTCTCTACCTCTACTTCTCTACCTTGCTACCTCTACCTCTCTAACTCTCTACCATGCTACCTCTCTACCTCTCTGTACCCCTCTATCTCTCTCTGCCTTTCTACCTCTCTACCTCTCTCTACCTCTCTACCTCTTTCTCTACCTCTCTCTCTCTACCTCTACCTCTCTACTTCTACCTCCCTACCTCTCTCTACCTCTCTACCTCTACCTCTCTACCTCTCTCTACCTCTCTCTTCCTCTCTCTCTCTACCTCACTACACCTCTCTACCTCACTACACCTCTCTACCTCTACCTCTCTACCTCTCTCTCTACCTCTCTCTCTATACCTCTCTGCCTCTCTACCTCTCTACCTCTCTCTACCTCTCTACCTCTCTCTACTTCTCTACATCTCTACACCTCTCTACCTCTCACTACCTTTACCTCTCTACCTCTCTACCTCTCCCTCTACCTCTCTACCTCTACCTCTCTACCGCTCTCTCTACCTCTACCTCTCTACCTCTCTCTACCTCTCTACCTTCTCTCTCTCTACCTCTCTCTACCTCTCTACCTATCTCTCTCTACCTCTCTCTACCTCTCTACCTTTCTACCGCTCTCTCTCTCTACCTCTCTGCCTCTCTACCTCTACCTCTCTACCTTTCTATCCTCTCTCCCTCTCTCTACCTCTCTCCCTCTCTCTACCTCTCTCTACCTTTACCTCTCTACCTCTCCCTCTCCCTCTCTACCTCTCTACCTCTCTACCTCTCTACCTCTCTACCTCTTTACCTCTCTCTACCTCTCTACCTCTCTCTCTCTCTACCTCTTTCTACCTCTCTACCTCTCTACCCCTACCTCTCTACCTCTACCTTGCTACCTTTACCTCTCTACCTCTCTCTATCGCTCTACCTCTCTGTACCTCTCTACCTCTCCGTACCTCTCTCTCTCTACCTCTCTACCTCTTTACCTCTCTACCTCTCTACCTTTACCTCTCTACCTCTCTCTATCTCTCTACCTCTCTTCCTCTTTCTACCTCTCTACCTCTCTCTACCTCTCTACCTCTCTACCTCTCTCTACCTCTCTACCTCTGTCTCTCTCCACCTCTCTACCTTCTCTACCTCTCTACCTCTACCTCGCTACCTCTCTCTCTACCTCTACCTCTCTATCTCTCTATCTCTCTCTCTACCTCTTTACCTCTCTCTACTCTCTCTCTCTACCTCTCTACCTCTACTTCTCTACCTTGCTACCTCTACCCCTCTACCATGCTACCTCTCTACCTCTCTGTACCCCTCTATCTCTCTCTGCCTTTCTACCTCTCTACCTCTCCCTACCTCTCTACCTCTTTCTCTACCTCTCTCTCTCTACCTCTACCTCTCTACTTCTACCTCCCTACCTCTCTCTACCTCTCTACCTCTACCTCTCTACCTCTCTCTACCTCTCTCTCTCTACCTCACTACACCTCTCTACCTCACTACACCTCTCTACCTCTACCTCTCTACCTCTCTACCTCTCTCTCTAACTCTCTACCTCTCTCTCTATACCTCTCTGCCTCTCTACCTCTACCTCTCTCTAACTCTCTCTACCTCTCTACATCTCTGCACCTCTCTACCTCTCTCTACCTTTACCTCTCTAACTCTCTACCTCTCCCTCTACCTCTCTACCTCTACCTCTCTACCTCTCTCTCTACCTCTCTACCTCTCTACCTCTCTACCTCTCTCTACCTCTCTACCTTCTCTCTCTCTACCTCTCTCTACCTCTCTACATTTCTCTCTCTACCTCTCTCTACCTCTCTACCTTTCTACCTCTCTCTCTCTCTCTACCTCTCTGCCACTCTACCTCTACCTCTCTACCTTTCTAACCTCTCTCCCTCTCTCTACCTCTCTCCCTCTCTCTACCTTTACCTCTCTACCTCTCCCTCTCCCTCTCTACCACTCTCTACCTCTCTACCTCTCTACCTCTTTACCTCTCTCTACCTCTCTACCTCTCTCTCTCTCTACCTCTCTCTCTCTCTACCTCTTTCTACCTCTCTACCTCTCTACCCCTACCTCTCTACCTCTACCTCGCTACCTTTACCTCTCTACCTCTCTATCGCTCTACCTCTCCGTACCTCTCTACCTCTCTGTACCTCTCTGCCTCTCTCTTTACCTCTCTCTCTCTACCTCTCTACCTCTTTACCTCTCTACCTTTACCTCTCTACCTCTCTCTAGCTCTCTACCTCTCTCTCTCTTCCTCTCTTCCTCTTTCTACCTCTCTAACTCTCTCTCTACCTCTCTCTCTCTACCTCTCTACCTCTCTACCTCTCTCTCTCTCCACCTCTCTACCTTCTCTACCCCTCTACCTCTGCATCGCTACCTCTACCTCTCTACCTCTGTGTACATCTCTTCCTCTCCCTACCTCTCTACCTCTCTCTACCTCTCTCTCTCACTACCTCTCTGCCTGTCTACCTTTACCTCTCTACCTCTCTCTACCTCTCTACCTCTCTACATCTCTATACCTCTCTACCTCTCTCTACCTCTCTACCTCTCTACCTCTCTACACCTCTCTCTACCTCTCTCTACCTTTACCTCTCTACCTCTCCCTCTACCTCTCTACCTCTACCTCTCTACCTGTCTACCTCTCTCTCTACCTCTACCTCTCTACCTCTTTCTACCTCTATCTCTCTACCTCTCTCCTTTCTACCTCTCTCTACTCTCTCTCTCTCTCTCTACCTCTCTACCTCTACTTCTCTACCTTGCTACCTCTACCTCTCTCTGCCACGCTACCTCTCTACCTCTCTCTACCTCTCTGTACCCCTCTACCTCTCTCTGCCTTTCTACCTCTCTACCTCTCTCTACCTCTCTACCTCTTTCTCTACCTCTCTCTCTACCTCTACCTCTCTACCTCTACCTCCATACCTCTCTCACCCTCTCTACCTCTACCTCTCTACCTTTCTAACCTCTCTCCCTCTCTCTACCTCTCTCCCTCTCTCTACCTCTCTACCTTTACCTCTCTACCTCTCCCTCTCCCTCTCTACCTCTCTCTACCTCTCTGCCTCTCTACCTCTTTACCTCTCTCTACCTCTCTATCTCTCTCTACCTCTCTCTACCTCTCTCTCTCTCTCTCTCTACCTCTTTCTACCTCTCTACCTCTCTACCCCTACCTCTCTACCTCTACCTCGCTACCTTTACCTCTCTACCTCTCTCTATCGCTCTACCTCTCTGTACCTCTTTACCTCTCCGTACCTCTCTACCTCTCTCTCTACGTCTCTCTCTCTACGTCTCTACCTCTTTACCTCTCTACCTCTCTACCTTTACCTCTCTACCTCTCTCTACCTCTCTACCTCTCTCTCTCTACCTCTCTTCCTCTTTCTACCTCTCTACCTCTCTCTCTACCTCTCTTTCTCTACCTCTCTCTACATCTCTCTCTCTCTCTCCACCTCTATACCTTCTCTACCTCTCTACCTCTACCTCGCTACCTCTCTCTCTACCTCTCCCTCTCTACCTCTCTATCTCTCTCTACCTCTCTCTCTCTACCTCTTGTGGAAATATGGATTTTTATGATCAGTTATGTCCCCTATCTTGGACCCCAACGGTTTCATGTATAAATCAAAGTACATGTATGTTCCCTCCAGTTCCAGTTATGAAGACGCAAACACATGTGCGTCCACCGCCAACATGTCCTCTTTCAGATCCGCCATGAATGGGTCGGATATTCCATTCCTAAGTATGAAAGGCCACCGGCTTTATACGGTTCATTTATCCCATTTTTCAGTCCAGGCGAGTAGGCCCTGATTCTGCCATTAAGCCTTTTCCTGCCTTCTGCCTCTGAAAGCTCCAGTCTGAGCTCGCATCTGTATCCATGAACTTTGTCCTACTCCCTGCGCGGCTAACGGTGCCTGACTCCAGCCTGTTGCCTGCCAAAAACTGTATTTCACCTTGTGATTATCTGCTCCGCTCCCTATCCAATGCATTCCTGTCTAGTAGTTTAAGTAAACATTCTTCCAGCCACCGAGCAAAGGGCCCGGCTTCTCTGTCTTTATGCAAGTAATTCATAGCCCTGTTACTATGGAAGATTTCTGCCCTCGCATCTAGTGTAGACACTTAGACGCTTGTACACGCACTCACAGTCAGTATAGAATAGATTTTGTTCGAAAGACCTTTCTTTTTGGATAACATAGTTCTTTAAACATAGGATGTTAGATATGATTTGGGATTAGGTTGACTTGACCCCCCAGACTTCTGTCTCCACATGTAGAGCTAAATGTCAAGTCCCCTTCACCCCCTAGTTGCACGTCAATCACACGTCATGCTGCTGCGCGCGCATCTCTGCCGAATATTTCTGCTGACATTGCAAAATTCTTTCATGGAACCACCCTATTGTGACATCATACCTGATGACGTTCTTTAAGTTACACCCACTTTAGTTACGCATGTATGTGTTATCAATTGTTACGCCTCCCGCATCTGTTTCACTGTAATGCCTATTGTATAAAAATGATTACTTGTCAATAAAGTTGGTCCTTCACTTCCTGAACCTTCGTGGTGATGGAATATGGAGTCCATCAATTCGAATTGATTTTGGAATAAAGCCCGTTCCGAACCTCTAATACCACGGATTCTGCCTCTTATTTTTCTGAGCTATTATTATTAATTTTCCGCATCAAATTAAGTTCCGGTAATTAAATTATTTACCACATATATGGCGCCCGAACAGGGACACTTTCTCATCTCACGCGCCGGAGGTGCGTTGCAGGCCCGGTCTCCTGCCACAGCTGGACGGACAACAACGCGTACCCACAGGATTTCCTGTATCTCCCTCCTGCCGAGCGGGGGTAACTGAGGCTGCGATCAACACCCAGACGAGGCGGTGAGAAGTGCGAAGTATCCCGACCAGAGCCTAGCTGAGAGAGCAAGATCCGAGGTATACAGAGGCCCACCAGTTTCCGAGGTTCCGAAGTTTCGAGTCGAGTCCAGTCCGGTTCAAGTCCAGTTCAGTTCAGTTCCGAGGCCTTCCGTTCCGAGCTACCCGGTGAGTACCATTATCGGGGAGGCGTTCTGACGTGCACATAGTTTGTGCCGGTCAAGACGGGTTTGGGTACACAAATCCGGTCTGCACTGTTTCAGCAGTGTATCTGTACTGTTTAGCAGTATATCTAGTATGTCTAGTATATAATTCAGAATCACTTAGTTAGTGCCGAGTATTATGTTTAGTGATTAGTTCCCTAAATGGCCATCATCATCATTGTTGTTCATTAAATGTTAAATGTTAAATGTTTTAAATACGTTCTGCATACTGTGGTGTGAATGACTGTTCATTATTGTGTTTTGCTTTATTAAACGTGTTCAAAATTAGGTATCAGATCAGTTCTCAATATGCCGCTCTTTTCGAAGTTAAGACAGATCAAAACTAGAAAAGGGGTACTCGAAGAAGCTGTTCCCATTCCCCCTAGGGACACTCCAGGGTACTTCATGTATCATAAACATGGCCTAGACGCCATATTATTTCTTGATTTATGGGTGGACTACACCAAGGAATTACCAGAAAGTCAGAGGTGGCCCGCAGCTGGGACCTGGGATGCAGATTGCATCATGAAAGTAGAAGAAGAATTATGGAAAAAGAAAGCTAGACAGTCACAGAAAGATGCCATTGAATTATGGCGTAAAGAATCATATAGACGTACAGAAAAAGCGCTCAGACAGGAAGAGAAAAGTAAGGAGAATTCAAATAAAGTTCGAGAAAGTCTATTAATTGAAGAAGGTACTCGAGTAAAAGCAGAACAAACAGACAGACAAAGAAATGCCCTTATGAATGGTATGTATCCTCTTCTGGCCGAAGGGTTACCTAAGGCTACTCCGGAGATACCAAAAGACTTGCCACCCCCATTGTTTCCGATAAAAGTACATCCCAAAGGGCATCCCAGAACCGCAGAAGATGTTTTTCTTTCCTCTTATTTAGACGACGCAGCTCCCGAGTATGCTAATACTGCGCCACATAGACCGCCTGCCGAGGGGGTTCAACGCCAAGACCCTCCTCCGTCTGTACCTACGCAACAGCAAACCCCGACACAAGTTCCGGCAAGCACATCTGTTTCTACATCTGTATCCACACCTATGGTGGCTATATCACGTTCAACAAATCCTTTCACACCCAGCACCCCAGGTGGTGCTACCGGAGGTACATCAAACATTTTTTCCACGCCACCCAGAGTAAATAAACTTTCCTTTCAAGAATCAGCCCACCAACGTACGCCCAAACTAGTAACTCCCAACACGCTCAAGGAACTTCTAATAGATTGTAGATATGACCCTGTGCCCGGAAAAGGGGACGAAATAGTGCTGGCATCATTACGTATCCGACGAGCTGCAATATATTTAGGGAAGATACCAGGAATGACCGCACATTTAGAAAATATATATCACTTTGTCCAGTCAGGGCGAGATTCTGAGAGTATTAACAGAGCCATGGAGTACCAAAAAGTGGAAATACAGGGGGAACTGTTACGTTTCCTCATAAACTGTGTGATCAGAAATCAAGACCGACCAGGGGTAAATCCGGAAGAAATGCAAATTCTTACCACATGGAGTAAGAATATATCAGAGGGGAGACATGATAAACGATCATGTATAGTAGCTATGTGTCGAAAGATCCGCAAAGAAATAGAACGAATACACGAAGAAAGATTAGCAGTAGACGAACCTGAACAAACCGAGGACGAGGAAGAATTAGAACTGCCCACAGGACAGTTAGAAACCATGGCCTATGTAGGTAGAGGAAGATCTTGCAATAATACTAGATGCTTTACTGATCCGATACGTCCGATACGTCCAGATAATAGCCGAAAATTCCAAGCTCCTATAATAAATATAAGGTCCCCCGAACATTCGTTCCAAGCCGCTGACAAATTACTTCGAGAACGAAGGGGTTATCATATACTCGATTCTATGGACGAACAAGAATTAGCCAGGTCAGCCGTACACTGGGTTGATAGTCCTGGAAAATATAGTGATGATACACTAGTGCACACGTTTTTGAACCTCACCCCAGATGAACAACGTTTAGCTAGTATCTATATGATTCAACAACTCCTTATATTATATAAAAGCCAACACTCCGATCCCGGTCCCTTACCTGATATATTGACTGAATTACTCACGAATAAATGGAGAGGTTCAGGTACTGAGTTAATTAGAGAAATACTAGAATCCAGAAAGCAGTACATTCTTTTTGTATGTCCCGAACATGTCTCACTGCCCATCAAGGAAAGAACGACGTATTATATGGATAGACAGAATCCCTTACGCGAAGTCCACCCGATAAAAGGTGAGGACAATCAGTTTAAACGTGTGTTTGTATACACACCCATATCTAAAATAGAACTATTAGAAATGAAGAAAGTGGTACCCAGTCATGACAAAGACCCAGCGGGTTTCCACCGTGAAATCAAAGATATGTTACTCATGGGAGAATATACCTATCCCGACATTATGACAATATTGAAGGTATTAATGCCTGCGGGCATTTACGAAAAACTCAAGGAAAAGGATTGGGAGGTGGGAGACCAGAAGATAGATTGGACAGCATTAGAAAACGAAGAAAAAGCTCGAGGTCCAGGTTCAGGGCTTGGGGAAAAGACCAAAACACTACCAGGTCTACTAGTACAGGTACTGCCACGTTTATTAACTACGAAAAAGGAAGACTGGGGTGCAATCTCAGCCTGTAAACAAAAATCAGATGAAGACACTAGTGATTTCTATTCCCGATTTGAAAAATGTTTTGGTATAAATAGTGGAATAAAAGCAAGTAGCGAGTCGTATCCACATCTGTTTGTGACAAAATTGGTTGAAAATGCCTTGCCCCAAGTTAAGAATAGAGTATTGAAGTTCGAGAGTACCTGGCAAGGTAACACTCCGTCACAAATGTTACAAATGTTACAGTACCATCACAATAGAATTAGAGAGGAACAAGAACATGAACAAAGACGCATGAAAGACACGAAAATGAAAATGCTAGTTTCCCAGACAGTTCCAACTGACGGTCATAAAAAGGGTATGACACAGTCCAGTGTTTCAGCAGGTCCTGTAAAAGGGACATGCAACTATTGTAAACAGCCAGGTCATTATGTACACGATTGTCCCGTTTTAAAACATAATATCGCCATAGGTAACAGAAAAGAAAGACCACGATCACTTAGACAGGATCAGAACCAACAAGGAGCCCCGCAGCATGCACAGTCCATGCCAGCTCCGCAACAGTCTATGCCTGCTCCACCACCGCAGCCTATTGCTGCCACACAAACAACCACACGACAGATGTATCAGACCGCACAGTATGACTATCCTGATTATCAACGATACTCATGAAACAGCCTAGAGAGGGAAGTTGGCTTACCCCTTATTGAGGTCCCTGTAGATCAAGAAGGACCTTATGTACACAGTGAACTATTAGGCCAAGATAGAAAATTCTTACTTGATACAGGGGCAAGCCGAACAACAATAAAACGTAGTGAAGTTCCAGGGGCACCCCTCTCAGGCTCACAGAATATTTCCCTTGGTTTTTCAGGAAAACCTATCATTAACGAAGTATCACAGCCTCTTCCACTTACGATTGGTCCCTTGACACGAACTACAGATTTATTACTTACTAAATCATGTCCAGAAAACTTGTTAGGTATAAAAACATTGAAAGCTCTAGGAGCTATAATATGTTGTTCTCCGGAAGGAGTAAGATTGTTTTTACGTGATTTCAAAGGGCACTATGTGTCCCGAGACATGGATGACCGACTGCAGACTTTACCCACACATTTATGGGCACAAGGCCCTACAGATGTTGGTTGCATGAACATTACACCATACCGAGTCACACTAAAGGCAGGAGTGGTACTACCACGAATGCGACAATACAAGTTACCCCCAGATGCTGTAGTGGCTTTACTGCAAATCGTTGACGAGCTTATTACCCAAGGAGTGGTTGTGGAAACCGACTCCAATGTATGTAATTCACCGATAATTCCGATTCTTAAACGAACTGATCCAACAGCCCCGCCAGTATATCGATTGGTTATTGATCTGCGCGAATTAAATAAATGCATTATACCACAATACCCCGTAGTCCCAGACATTTCTTCATTACTGACAGCAATTGATTCCGAAGCAACATTCTTTACTGTAATTGATCTCAAGAATGCCTTTTTCAGCGTCCCAATAGATCCGGAAAGCCAATACTTGTTCGGATTTAGTTTAAATGGACGAAGCTTTAAATTCACACGCGCACCTCAAGGATTCACAGAAAGCCCCAGCATCTATAGCCAAGCACTGAAACGAGAACTTGACAGTATCCACATGCCAGTCAACACTGCCCTGCTTCAATATGTCGATGATCTGCTGATCACCGCTAGAAGCGAACGTGAATGTGAAAAAGCCTCACTGACGGTTTTACAATTTTTGGCCGAAAAGGGGCACAAGGTGTCCCCTTCTAAGCTGCAATTCTGTGTCCAACGAGTTGTTTACCTTGGGCACTCGCTGTCCAAGGAGGGAAGGCAGCTTACACCAGATCGCATCCAGTTAATTGCTAACATGCCAATACCCAAGACACAAAAGGAGGTGCGGGCTTTCATAGGCCTCACTTCATATTGTAGGCAGTGGATCCCTCAGTATGCATTTCTAGCAAAACCACTCATTCAGTTGACAACACAGGAGGCAGCCATATCGACTGTTCTCCCTTGGACTCAGGAACATACACAAGCTTTTGAAAGCCTAAAGAAAGCTTTATGCCAAGCACCTGTTTTAGCAACACCATGTTACAATAAACAGTTTACACTCTTTGTTACAGAACGCGAAGGTACTGCCTTGTCAGTACTCACACAGGAACAAGCAGGATCACACAAACCATGTGCTTATTTTTCTAGTACATTAGATCCCGTAGCTCAGGCTTTGCCTGCGTGCCTGAAATCAGTGGCAGCGACAGCTTTAGCAATCAGACAAAGCGATGCCATAGTGTTAGGACACCAATTGACAGTACAAGTACCACATGCAGTAGAGGTTCTCTTGAACCGCACACAAACACAACACTTGACTATAGCAAGACTCACCGGTTACGAGTTAACATTCTTTCAGCCACACATAGAAATCAGACGTTGTAGTACATTGAATCCTGCCACACTGTTACCAGTAAATGGAACAGACCCACTAGCACATGATTGTATTGAAGTTATCACTACCACGACGAAACCCAGACAAGACTTAACAGACGTCCCATTGTCAGATCCAGACCTGACATTGTATGTAGATGGTTCATGTATGAGAACAAGTACAGGAGAGTTAGTGGCCGCTTACGCAGTCACAACAGACACTGAAATCATTGAAACAAATTGCATAAATACCTTGTCAGCTCAAGCCGCAGAGCTCATCGCTCTGACACAAGCCTGTATTCAAGCCACAAATAAAAAGGTCAACATATACACTGATTCACGTTATGCATTCGGAGTTGTACATGACTTCGGCGTGCTGTGGCGAGAGAGAGGTTATTTAACTTCTCACGGTGCCCACATTCAGCACGGACCCCTCATTCATGCCTTATTAGATGCAATACATCTACCCACTGCAATATCAATTATGAAATGTAAAGCTCATACGAAAGTTACTGATATCATTTCCCAAGGCAATGACCTAGCTGACAGAACAGCTAAACAGACTGCTCAAACTCAAACATCTGACATGACAAAGACAATAGTTCCGACACCAACACATTGCATGACGGTTAAGGATCCCGCTCTTGACGTAATTGACATACAGACACATGCTACACCAGATGAAATAAAGAAATGGACTGAATTAGGAGGGATCCAAACAGATCAAGGATGGATGACGAAGGAAAAATCTGTGTGGTTCCTTCCTGATTCAATGGTCCAAGTTATAATTGATACTGTACATAGTCCAGCGCACCTAGGAGAAAAAGCTATGCTAGACAGCATTCAACACATTTGGTTCAACAAACATTTACGAACAGCAGCTAAACAAAAAGTTCGTACCTGTATGATCTGTTGTCAGTTTAACCCAGGTAAAAGCATTCCCGTAGAACAAGGTGGATTTCAGCCTCCTGATCATCCTTTTGAAGTCCTCCAGATGGATTATATCCAGATGGAACGATGTCGAGGATTCAAATATGTTCTCGTAGTTGTCTGTGCTCTTTCCCGTTGGACAGAGGCATACCCGGTTTCAGATTACACTGCCCCGACTACTGCCAAACAGTTGGTTCGAGAATTCTTCCCACGGTACGGTTTACCACGTGTTGTCTACTCAGATAACGGCCAGCCATTCTCATCCGAACTAATGAAACACGTTTCACTTTTGTTAGGCTATCAGTGGAAATTTCATTGTGTCCGACACCCCGAGGCAGCAGGTCTCGTGGAACGACATAATCAAACTCTGAAAATTAGATTGGCCAAAATTTGTAGAGAGAAAGGTGTCGACTGGGTAGTAGCCTTACCAGTTGCACTCTTTTACATGAGAATGGTAGCGCACTCTCGAACAGGGCTATCCCCTTATGAGGTGGTCTTTGGCAGACCACCAAATATGTGGGGGACGCCTATACCACGCAAAATAACTGATGTTGACTGTAATATGCTGACAGATTACTTGGCTTCCTTGATGTCTGCACTACAATCTTGTCGTTCACAGGTAGCCGCAGCCTTTCCCGATAACACCGAGGTGAAACCCCATGACGTAATTCCCGGGGACTTGGTATTAGTGAGGAACTTTGACCGGAAGTCTCAGCTGGATCCTAGGTGGAAATCGCCTCAACTCGTACTGTTAACGACGAGGACAGCCGTGAAGATCGAAGGTCGAAAAGGCTGGATACATTCAAGTCATATCAAAAAATTTCATGGACTACCGTCCGATGTAAACGACACACCTCGTGTGTCTTCACCGATTGACTCAAAACTTCCTTTGGTTGAACTGAATGACAAGGAACAATATAAACTAAAACTACGGTCTAACAAGTCAGGCAATTTGATTGTTTAAGTCCTCTCCAAGGTGAATCGGTCGAATTTGTCTCTGACATGTATCCCCTAGACCTGAATAGAGAAAGAAACGGAAAAATGCGATTGAAACAACATGCGTACTGTAAATCACTGCGTAGTCATTGCACAGTGACGTTATTAATTTTGTTTTTCTTAAGTCTTTTAATAATCGCTGCAAGTATATTGTTGCACATATATTATCCTATTTCTAAACATGTTTACAATGTTACTGCTGAACATTCTTTTAGTGAATTACCGCCGCATGAGTTGTCCTATAGATTTGCGCTGCGCAATAACACTTTCATTAGTATGTTACATCATTCCCATCAGGCTAGCAATGCTACGAATTGTTGGATATGTGGCCGACTCCCTCCCTATCAGATCTATAAGGGAATTCTGCCTCTCTTTCCATACCCGTTCACACACAATGGCTCATGTGGAGCATGGTTTAGTTTAATTAATTCCCTAGATTCGAATTCTGCAGTTTATCAAGACAACTGGGTATGGGGAAACCTGAACTTAGTTTTACTCAAAGTCTGTTACCCTAACAAGGAGGGACTTCCCAAAAGAACAGGAACTGATCTAGAAAATGAAGTATATGGATTAGGGAATTTCACGCTTAATCTCATGATCCTGAATGTTGAATCCGAAGCTGCACCAATTTTGCCCGCCATGTCAGTATTCCCAGTTAAAGGTGAATTATGTGTAAGAAAGAATGGATCCATACATATGGGCCATAGTAGATGCACCACTGTAATAGAATTCAGTGATCAAGGCAAGTCTACATTTAGAGCTTCTCGCCATTCCTACTTCGTATGTGGTCAGACTGCATATATACGTTTGCCCCTAGATTGGGATGGTACCTGCTACATCGGATTCCTTTTGCCACCTGTTTTCCTAGCTCCTCCTGATTATCATAGAAATACTCATTTAGTACACAATAGAGAACGGAGAGATCTCCCAATAGTCGATTACACTGAGACAGCATGGGAAAAATACACAGATTTCAATAAAGGTCTCTTTCCCTATATAGGTACAGTTACCAATAGTAAGCTGATACGTAGATTAACGAGAACCCTTGAAGCAGTAGTAAACGAAACTATTTCCGCCTTAGGCAATTTAACAGAAGAGCAGTCTGCTATGCGGATTGTTGTGCTTCAAAATCGTCTTGTCCTTGACGTCATCCTGGCCGATAGGGGCGGAGCTTGTAGGGTCATCGGATCAAGCTGTTGCATTTTCATACCAGAAAATTCGCCATCTGTATATAAAGCCATAACTCGCCTTCATAAGATTGTAAGCCAGATACACCAGAATCCAGGCACCTGGACTTGGTCCGGTTGGTTTTGGAGTGTATTATCTACCTTTGGATGGAGGGTCCTATCCTTCCTAGGTATTGGCTTTCTCATACTATTCAGTTGCTGCTTATGCCTACAATGTGGACCAGCGATTTGCGGCCTGTGTGCCACATCGTGTATTCCACCACCAAGATTTCATTCATCCCAGAAGAAAAAAGAAGAACAAATGATGCTATATGAACAGATCAACGGATTGATGAAGATTGATATCTCTTAAGGGCAAGTAGGGGACAAGGAGGGAATGTGGAAATATGGATTTTTATGATCAGTTATGTCCCCTATCTTGGACCCCAACGGTTTCATGTATAAATCAAAGTACATGTATGTTCCCTCCAGTTCCAGTTATGAAGACGCAAACACATGTGCGTCCACCGCCAACATGTCCTCTTTCAGATCCGCCATGAATGGGTCGGATATTCCATTCCTAAGTATGAAAGGCCACCGGCTTTATACGGTTCATTTATCCCATTTTTCAGTCCAGGCGAGTAGGCCCTGATTCTGCCATTAAGCCTTTTCCTGCCTTCTGCCTCTGAAAGCTCCAGTCTGAGCTCGCATCTGTATCCATGAACTTTGTCCTACTCCCTGCGCGGCTAACGGTGCCTGACTCCAGCCTGTTGCCTGCCAAAAACTGTATTTCACCTTGTGATTATCTGCTCCGCTCCCTATCCAATGCATTCCTGTCTAGTAGTTTAAGTAAACATTCTTCCAGCCACCGAGCAAAGGGCCCAGCTTCTCTGTCTTTATGCAAGTAATTCATAGCCCTGTTACTATGGAAGATTTCTGCCCTCGCATCTAGTGTAGACACTTAGACGCTTGTACACGCACTCACAGTCAGTATAGAATAGATTTTGTTCGAAAGACCTTTCTTTTTGGATAACATAGTTCTTTAAACATAGGATGTTAGATATGATTTGGGATTAGGTTGACTTGACCCCCCAGACTTCTGTCTCCACATGTAGAGCTAAATGTCAAGTCCCCTTCACCCCCTAGTTGCACGTCAATCACACGTCATGCTGCTGCGCGCGCATCTCTGCCGAATATTTCTGCTGACATTGCAAAATTCTTTCATGGAACCACCCTATTGTGACATCATACCTGATGACGTTCTTTAAGTTACACCCACTTTAGTTACGCATGTATGTGTTATCAATTGTTACGCCTCCCGCATCTGTTTCACTGTAATGCCTATTGTATAAAAATGATTACTTGTCAATAAAGTTGGTCCTTCACTTCCTGAACCTTCGTGGTGATGGAATATGGAGTCCATCAATTCGAATTGATTTTGGAATAAAGCCCGTTCCGAACCTCTAATACCACGGATTCTGCCTCTTATTTTTCTGAGCTATTATTATTAATTTTCCGCATCAAATTAAGTTCCGGTAATTAAATTATTTACCACACTCTCTACCTTTCTACCTCTCTCTACTCTCTCTCTCTACCTCTCTACCTCTACTTCTCTACGTTGCTACCTCTACCTCTCTACCTCTCTACCATGCTACCTCTCTACATCTCTGTACCCCTCTATCTCTCTCTGCCTTTCTACCTCTCTACCTCTCCCTACCTCTCTACCTCTTTCTCTACCTCTCTCTCTCTACCTCTACCTCTCTACTTCTACCTCCCTTCCTTTCTCTACCTCTCCACCTCTACCTCTCTACCTCTCTCTACCTCTCTCTACCTCTCTCTCTCTACCTCACTACACCTCTCTACCTCACTTCACCTCTCTACCTCTCTCTCTACCTCTCTCTCTCTACCTCTCTGCCTCTCTACCTCTACCTCTCTACCTCTCTCTACCTCTCTACACCTCTCTACCTCTCTCTACCTTTACCTCTCTACCTCTCCCTCTACCTCTCTACCTCTACCTCTCTACCTCTCTCTCTACCTCTCCACCTCTCTCTACCTCTCTACCTCTCTACCTTCTCTCTCTCTACCTCTCTCTACCTCTCTACCTCTCTCTACCTCTCTACCTTTCTACCTCTCTCTCTCTCTCTCTCTCTCTACCTCTCTGCCTCTCTACCTCTACCTCTCTTCCTTTCTAACCTCTCTCCCTCTCTCTACCTCTCTCCCTCTCTCTACCTCTCTCTACCTTTACCTCTCTACCTCTCTACCTTTCTCTCTCTACCTCTCTCTACCTCTCTACCTTTCTACCTCTCTCTCTCTCTCTCTCTACCTCTCTGCCTCTCTACCTCTACCTCTCTACCTTTCTAACCTCTCTCCCTCTCTCTACCTCTCTCCCTCTCTCTACCTTTACCTCTCTACCTCTCCCTCTCCCTCTCTACCTCTCTCTACCTCTCTACCTCTCTACCTCTTTACCTCTCCCTACCTCTCTACCTCTCTCTACCTCTCTCTCTCTCTCTCTCTCTCTACCTCTTTCTACCTCTCTACCTCTCTACCCCTACCTCTTTACCTCTACCTCGCTACCTTTACCTCTCTACCTCTCTATCGCGCTACCTCTCTGTACCTCTGTACCTCTCCGTACCTCTCTGCCACTCTCTCTACCTCTCTCTCTCTACCTCTCTACCTCTTTACCTCTCTACCTTTACTTCTCTACCTCTCTCTAGCTCTGTACCTCTCTCTCTCTTCCTCTCTTCCTCTTTCTACCTCTCTACCTCTCTCTCTACCTCTCTCTACCTCTCTACCTCTCTCTCTCTCTCCACCTCTCTACCTTCTCTACCTCTCTACCTCTACCTCGCTACCTCTACCTCTCTACCTCTGTGTACATCTCTTCCTCTCCCTACCTCTCTACCTCTCTCTACCTCTCTCTCTCACTACCTCTCTGCCTCTCTACCTTTACCTCTCTACCTCTCTCTACCTCTCTACCTCTCTACCTTTCTACCTCTCTGTACCTCTCTGCCTCTCTCTTGACCTCTCTCTCTCTACCTCTCTACCTCTTTACCTCTCTACCTTTACCTCTCTACCTCTCTCTAGCTCTCTACCTCTCTCTCTCTTCCTCTCTTCCTCTTTCTACCTCTCTAACTCTCTCTCTACCTCTCTCTCTCTACCTCTCTACCTCTCTACCTCTCTCTCTCTCCACCTCTCTACCTTCTCTACCCCTCTACCTCTGCCTCGCTACCTCTACCTCTCTACCTCTGTGTACATCTCTTCCTCTCCCTACCTCTCTACCTCTCTCTACCTCTCTCTCTCACTACCTCTCTGCCTGTCTACCTTTACCTCTCTACCTCTCTCTACCTCTCTACATCTCTATACCTCTCTACCTCTCTCTACCTCTCTACCTCTCTACCTCTCTACACCTCTCTCTACCTCTCTCTACCTTTACCTCTCTACCTCTCCCTCTACCTCTCTACCTCTACCTCTCTACCTGTCTACCTCTCTCTCTACCTCTACCTCTCTACCTCTCTCTACCTCTATCTCTCTACCTCTCTCCTTTCTACCTCTCTCTACTCTCTCTCTCTCTCTCTCTCTACCTCTCTACCTCTACTTCTCTACCTTGCTACCTCTACCTCTCTCTGCCACGCTACCTCTCTACCTCTCTCTACCTCTCTGTACCCCTCTACCTCTCTCTGCCTTTCTACCTCTCTACCTCTCTCTACCTCTCTACCTCTTTCTCTACCTCTCTCTCTACCTCTACCTCTCTACCTCTACCTCCATACCTCTCTCACCCTCTCTACCTCTACCTCTCTACCTTTCTAACCTCTCTCCCTCTCTCTACCTCTCTCCCTCTCTCTACCTCTCTACCTTTACCTCTCTACCTCTCCCTCTCCCTCTCTACCTCTCTCTACCTCTCTGCCTCTCTACCTCTTTACCTCTCTCTACCTCTCTATCTCTCTCTACCTCTCTCTCTCTCTCTCTCTCTACCTCTTTCTACCTCTCTACCTCTCTACCCCTACCTCTCTACCTCTACCTCGCTACCTTTACCTCTCTACCTCTCTCTATCGCTCTACCTCTCTGTACCTCTTTACCTCTCCGTACCTCTCTACCTCTCTCTCTACGTCTCTCTCTCTACGTCTCTACCTCTTTACCTCTCTACCTCTCTACCTTTACCTCTCTACCTCTCTCTACCTCTCTACCTCTCTCTCTCTACCTCTCTTCCTCTTTCTACCTCTCTACCTCTCTCTCTACCTCTCTTTCTCTACCTCTCTCTACATCTCTCTCTCTCTCTCCACCTCTATACCTTCTCTACCTCTCTACCTCTACCTCGCTACCTCTCTCTCTACCTCTCCCTCTCTACCTCTCTATCTCTCTCTACCTCTCTCTCTCTACCTCTCTACCTTTCTACCTCTCTCTACTCTCTCTCTCTACCTCTCTACCTCTACTTCTCTACGTTGCTACCTCTACCTCTCTACCATGCTACCTCTCTACATCTCTGTACCCCTCTATCTCTCTCTGCCTTTCTACCTCTCTACCTCTCCCTACCTCTCTACCTCTTTCTCTACCTCTCTCTCTCTACCTCTACCTCTCTACTTCTACCTCCCTTCCTTTCTCTACCTCTCCACCTCTACCTCTCTACCTCTCTCTACCTCTCTCTACCTCTCTCTCTCTACCTCACTACACCTCTCTACCTCACTTCACCTCTCTACCTCTCTCTCTACCTCTCTCTCTCTACCTCTCTGCCTCTCTACCTCTACCTCTCTACCTCTCTCTACCTCTCTCTACCTTTACCTCTCTACCTCTCCCTCTACCTCTCTACCTCTACCTCTCTACCTCTCTCTCTACCTCTCTACCTCTCTCTACCTCTCTACCTTCTCTCTCTCTACCTCTCTCTACCTCTCTACCTCTCTCTACCTCTCTACCTTTCTACCTCTCTCTCTCTCTCTCTCTCTACCTCTCTGCCTCTCTACCTCTACCTCTCTTCCTTTCTAACCTCTCTCCCTCTCTCTACCTCTCTCCCTCTCTCTACCTCTCCCTACCTTTACCTCTCTACCTCTCTACCTTTCTCTCTCTACCTCTCTCTACCTCTCTACCTTTCTACCTCTCTCTCTCTCTCTCTCTCTCTACCTCTCTGCCTCTCTACCTCTACCTCTCTACCTTTCTAACCTCTCTCCCTCTCTCCACCTCTCTCCCTCTCTCTACCTTTACCTCTCTACCTCTCCCTCTCCCTCTCTACCTCTCTCTACCTCTCTACCTCTCTACCTCTTTACCTCTCCCTACCTCTCTACCTCTCTCTACCTCTCTCTCTCTCTCTCTCTACCTCTTTCTACCTCTCTACCTCTCTACCCTTACCTCTCTACCTCTACCTCGCTACCTTTACCTCTCTACCTCTCTATCGCTCTACCTCTCTGTACCTCTGTACCTCTCCGTACCTCTCTGCCTCTCTCTCTACCTCTCTCTCTCTACCTCTCTACCTCTTTACCTCTCTACCTTTACTTCTCTACCTCTCTCTAGCTCTGTACCTCTCTCTCTCTTCCTCTCTTCCTCTTTCTACCTCTCTACCTCTCTCTCTACCTCTCTACCTCTCTCTACCTCTCTACCTCTCTCTCTCCCTCCACCTCTCTACCTTCTCTACCTCTCTACCTCTACCTCGCTACCTCTACCTCTCTACCTCTGTGTACATCTCTTCCTCTCCCTACCTCTCTACCTCTCTCTACCTCTCTCTCTCACTACCTCTCTGCCTCTCTACCTTTACCTCTCTACCTCTCTCTACCTCTCTACCTCTCTACCTCTCTACATCTCTATACCTCTCTACCTCTCTCTACCTCTCTACCTCTCTACACCTCTCTCTACCTTTACCTCTCTACCTCTCCCTCTCCCTCTACCTCTCTACCTCTACCTCTCTACCTGTCTACCTCTCTCTCTACCTCTACCTCTCTACCTCTCTCTACCTCTATCTCTCTACCTCTCTCCTTTCTACCTCTCTCTACTCTCTCTCTCTCTCTCTCTCTCTACCTCTCTACCTCTACTTCTCTACCTTGCTACCTCTACCTCTCTACCACGCTACCTCTCTACCTCTCTCTACCTCTCTGTACCCCTCTACCTCTCTCTGCCTTTCTATCTCTCTACCTCTCTCTACCTCTTTCTCTACCTCTCTCTCTCTACCTCTACCTCTCTACCTCTACCTCCCTACCTCTCTCTACCTCTCTACCTCTACCTCTCTATCTCTCTGCCTCTCTACCTCTACCTCTCTACCTTTCTAACCTCTCTCCCTCTCTCTACCTCTCTCCCTCTCTCCCTCTCTCCCTCTCTCTACCTCTCTACCTTTACCTCTCTACCTCTCCCTCTCTACCTCTCTCTACCTCTCTACCTCTCTACCTCTTTACCTCTCTCTACCTCTCTACCTCTCTCTACCTCTCTCTACCCCCCTCTCTCTCTCTCTCTCTCTCTACCTCTTTCTACCTCTCTACCTCTACCCCTACCTGTCTACCTCTACCTCGCTACCTTTACCTCTCTACCTCTCTCTATCGCTCTACCTCTCTGTACCTCTCTACCTCTCCATACCTCTCTACCTCTCTCTCTACTTCTCTCTCTACCTCTTTACCTCTCTACCTCTCTACCTTTACCTCTCTACCTCTCTCTACCTCTCTACCTCTCTCTCTCTACCTCTCTTCCTCTTTCTACCTCTCTATCTCTCTCTCTACCTCTCTTTCTCTACCTCTCTTTCTCTACCTCTCTCTCTCTCTCCACCTCTCTACCTTCTCTACCTCTCTACCTCTACCTCGCTACCTCTCTCTCTACCTCTCCCTCTCTACCTCTCTATCTCTCTCTACCTCTCTCTCTCTACCTCTCTACCTTTCTACCTCTCTCTACTCTCTCTCTCTACCTCTCTACCTCTACTTCTCTACCTTGCTACCTCTACCTCTCTACCTCTCTACCATGCTACCTCTCTGCCTCTCTGTACCCCTCTATCTCTCTCTGCCTTTCTACCTCTCTACCTCTCCCTTCCTCTCTACCTCTTTCTCTACCTCTCTCTCTCTACCTCTACCTCTCTACTTCTACCTCCCTTCCTCTCTCTACCTCTCTACCTCTACCTCTCTACCTCTCTCTACCTCTCTACCTTCTCTCTCTCTACCTCTCTACCTTTCTCTCTCTACCTCTCTCTACCTCTCTACCTTTCTACCTCTCTCTCTCTCTCTCTACCTCTCTTCCTTTCTAACCTCTCTCCCTCTCTCTACCTCTCTCCCTCTCTCTACCTCTCTCTACCTTTACCTCTCTACCTCTCCCTCTCCCTCTCCCTCACTACCTCTCTCTACCTCTCTACCTCTCTACCTCTTTACCTCTCTCTACCTCTCTACCTCTCTCTCTACCTCTTTCTACCTCTCTACCTCTCTACCCCTACCTCTCTACCCCTACCTCTCTACCTCTACCTCGCTACCTTTACCTCTCTACCTCTCTCTATCGCTCTACCTCTCTCTACCTCTCTACCTCTCCGTACCTCTCTACCTCTCTCTCTACCTCTCTCTCTCTACCTCTCTACCTCTTTACCTCTCTACCTCTCTACCTTTACCTTTCTACCTCTCTCTAGCTCTCTACCTCTCTCTACCTCTCTTCCTCTTTCTACCTCTCTACCTCTCTCTCTACCTCTCTACCTCTCTCTCTCTCCACCTCTCTACCTTCTCTGCCTCTCTACCTCTACCTCGCTACCTCTACCTCTCTACCTCTGTGTACATCTCTTCCTCTCCCTACCTCTCTACCTCTCTCTCTCTCTACCTCTCTGGCTCTGTACCCTTACCTCTCTACCTCTCTCTACCTCTCTACCTCTTTACATCTGTACACCTTTCTACCTCTCTACCTCTCTATACCTCTCTACCTCTCTCTACCTCTACCTCTCTACCTCTCCCTCTCTCTCTACCTCTCTACCTCTACCTCTCTACTTGTCTACCTCTCTCTCTACCTCTACCTCTACCTCTCTACCTCTCTACCTCTATCTCTCTACCTCTCTCCTTTCTACCTCTCTCTACTCTCTCTCTCTCTCTCTCTCTCTCTCTCTCTCTCTTTCTACCTCTCTACCTCTACTTCTCTACCTTACTACCTCTACCTCTCTACCACGCTACCTCTCTACCTCTCTCTACCTCTCTGTACCCCTCTACCTCTCTCTGCCTTTCTACCTCTCTACCTCTCTCTACCTCTCTACCTCTTTCTCTACCTCTCTCTCTCTACCTCTCTACCTCTACCTCCCTACCTCTCTCTACCTCTACCTCTCTACCTCTCTCTACCTCTCTAGCTCTCTACATCTATGCACCTCTCTACCTCACTACACCTCTCTACCTCTCTACCTCTCTCTACCTCTCTACCTCTCTCTCTACCTCTCTGTCTCTACCTCTCTACCCTTCTCTGTACCTCTCTCTGTACCTCTCTCTCTCTACCTCTCTCTCTCTACCTCTCTCTCTACCTCTCTCTCTTTACCTCTCTACCTCTCTACCTCTCTCTCTCTACCTCTCTACCTCTCTACCTTTCTACCTCTCTCTCTCTCTCTACGTACTCCATGGCCTCCTAATGTCAACACTCCAGATAGATGTGTATAATTAGAACAGTGAGTATACTAGGGTATTGCTCTCTTTTTTAAAAATCTTTGCTTATTGCTCCACATTACAAATTTAAGGAGTACATTAAAAATAATTTTAAATTACTTTTTAACCACTTGCAGTCTTGTTAAAAAAAACAAGCTCCACTGTAAATCAGGTTTTGACACATATGTATACACATATATATAAAACATATATTCATATAAATATACATATATGTGCATACATATATGCATATATAAAAGTGCTTGTGTGTATATATATATATATGTATATATATATATAGATATAAAAAACAAAAAACTTCTTCACTTCTTCAGCCAAACCGGGACACTTTTAGCTCCGGTGCAACCGTGGGTCCGAAGACGCCCACAATCATCCATTAGGTTTCACCAAGTACTACCAAGTACTGTCGCACTCCCGTCAGGAAATAATTACCGCACAAAGTCCATCTGTCATTCTGTGAAATTTTCGTTTATTCTTTAAACAGCTTTTAGCCATTTAACACAATTGTAAATTACTTTTTAATCACTTGCAGTCTTGTTAAAAAAAACAAGCTCCACTGTAAATCAGGTTTTGACACATATGTATACACATATATATAAAAACATATATTCATATAAATATACATATATGTGCATACATATATGCATATATAAAAGTGCGTGTATATATATATATATATATATTCACTGAAAAAACCATAGGTTTCACACATGTTATAGTTAGCTGGATATTTTACTGATAAAAAACCAATGAAATTCCCCCGTTATAGTTACTGTAGGCAACTATAACTCACGCGACCGTAATCCTCTGCTGATGCTAATACTGTATTTAGACACTTATTTGCCCATGTCTTCTTCCATTAAATTTTAGCTATACATATATTACAAATATTTTTTTTTCATAAAGACACATATGTCATCAGCAGAGGATTACGGTCGCGTGAGTTATAGTTGCCTACAGTAACTATAACGGGGGAATTTCATTGGTTTTTTATCAGTAAAATGTCCAGCTAACTATAACATGTGTGAAACCTATGGTTTTTTCAGTGAATTTGCAAGGTTTTTTAAATGCTAATTCCTAACTATAACGTGTGTGAAACCTATGGTTTTTTCAGTGAATTTGTACGGTTTTTTAAATGCTAAGTTACTTTACGCCATTTGTGGCGTGCGCGCCCACTTAACGCAGTTCGTTCCGTGCACGCACGGTGCGCTTCGCGCACCGTGCGCGCACAGTGAGCACGCGTTGCGCTTCGCGCACCGCGTGCCCACGTTACGCTAGATGGGCCATGAACGCACGATGCGCTTCGCGCACCGTGCGCGCATGGAGGTCATATGATGAGCATCGTTGTGACAGGTAAAATATAGGTTTTGTTTATCTCTGATGAGCCATGCACAAAAGGTGCCCTACGGGCACCATTTGCACACGGGGTGGGGAGAATGTGGATTTTTTTTTATTTTTTATATTATTTCTTACCGTACGCGTACGGTAAGCGTACTCGGCGAAATTTTCAAAAAAATTAAAATTGCCTTTTTTCACTTGGGGGAACGTTGGGGACTCCCTCGACATGGCTAGGTGCTTGGGAGCTGTGTAAACAGCCCCTTTACATGATTTGCACTTTGTTTTTCAACCCCCTGTCAGAGTGCGAGAGAGAAAATGGCGGCCGCCGCTTCCTGGTTTCGACCGATTCGAATGTTTACTAAGATCTAAGGGCCGATCAGAATCGCGCTCGCGCACGCCACCGTACGCGTACGGTAAGCGCACCGTAAGCTCACCATAAGCTGGCTCAGATATATATATTGATTTAAAGGCTATTTTCTCAGAATCTACTGAACAGATTTACACCAAACCTACAAAAGGCACTTCCTTGACCTGAGGACTACCTCTCTGCCAAATTTCAAGTAATTCTGTTCAGCCGTTCGGGCTGTAGCTGTGTCTAAAGGTCCTATGGAAAAATGCATGGGAAAAACGCGTTTTGGGACCCCCCTTTTATCTCAGCCCCCGCTTGACGAATCCCCCCGAGACTTTCAGGGTAGGAGCGGAGCGTAGCGCCCCACCTATTTTGAAAATTTCGCGAGGATTCGTCGACCGGCGCCAATATATTACCTACTGGCGGTCGCCAGTAGGTAGTTATAGTTAGGACCACGTTTCCATAGGAAAACCTCAACATTCTATTTTGAATAACTTTGGCGCCGGTTGACGAATCCTCGCGAATTTCTCAAAATAGGTGGGGCGCTACGCTCCGCTCCTACCCTGAAAGTCTCGGGGGGATCCGTCAAGCGGGGGCTGAGATAAAAGGGGGGTCCCAAAACGCGTTTTTCCCATGCATTTTTCCATAGGACCTTTAGAACGAGCTACAGCCCGAACGGCTGAACAGAATTACTCAAAATTTGGCAGAGAGGTAGTCCCTAGGTCAAGGAAGTGCCTTTTGTAGGTTTGGTGTAAATCTGTTCAGTAGATTCTGAGAAAATAGCCTTTAAATCAATATATATATCTGAGCCCGCTTACGGTACGCTTACCGTACGCTTACGGTAAGCGTACGGTGGCGTGCGCGAGTGCGATTCTGATTGGCTCTTAGATCTTAGTAAACATTCGAATCGGCCGAAACCAGGAAGCGGCGGCCGCCATTTTGTGTATTTCACTCTGAAAAAAAAGAGTGAAAACAAGGAAAGGGGGCAATGAGGAGAGTTACAGACCCCCTAACATTTGTAAGGGGGTCAAAGAAGGACAGAAATGTACAAAAAAAACATTTATTGATTTTAAAAAAAATCACGGGGTACGCGTACGGTAAGCTTACGGTAAGCGTACGGTAAAAAAAATAAAAATAAATAAATGAAAAGCAGATTTAAGAGTTTAGAAATTAGGGAGCTCTAAAAAGAGCTGTTGTGTTTATGAAGTCATTTTTTTAGTGGTACCTACAAGTAAGTACCAATGCAGAGTCTAAGGTTCAAGAGGAAGACTCTGTTCCCTTCATCATTGAAGTGCACACCATCTCCTCTATAAATGTCTTGCATGTCATAACGCAAGTTGTTGTGGTAAATGGCACCCATACCATAGTCACGGAGGAAAGCAGAAACAGATTTGTTGACGTGCTTTCTTGCTTTGTCAATCTGTGGACAGAAATGATTGGACCAGTTCCATTTTTGCCTTTGGCATATGTTGGAAAACACAAAGGCAGTTTTAGGGAAAAGTGTAAACAGTTGTGCAAAGGTGTCCTTCATAAGCATTTCCAGACCTACCCCAGTCAAAGTGCCTAGGTCATTGCCACCACAGTGCACTATTATGAGGTCAGGGTGTTGGATTTGAATGAAGGATTTCACCAATGGCATCAATTGGTGCCACTTTAACCCTCTCTGACCAATCCATTTAATGTCTACATTTGGCAAAGCAAGGTCTCTCACCATACCTGTTTTCTCTGCAAACTTTTCACTCCAGAAGACATAGCTGTGCCCTACAATCCACACTGTGAACATCTTCAAAGGAGAACTGGATGCACTCAGGAGGTGTCTTTCAGTAGAATGGCAATATGAAAAGAAAGACAGTTTGGAAATGGAGGCATACATATTTTTTTCAAAACAAAAAGAACTGATTGGCTGTTTCATACCATTCTAGAATAAAAACTAGGCTGTATGTGTAAATTAATAGAAGCATGTTTTGTATTGGTAAAAAAAAATGTGTAACCAAAGAACAGTACTATGGATTTGCTGTTAGGTTTGAAAAGTCAAGCACTCTTGCTCTGTGGAATTGAAACATTGTTTGGCGAACTTCTGACCTAACTCAACACAGCAGTGTTCCATGAGCTGTTGCTATGGTAGCAGGCAGAAGTCAAGTTGGGGGAAGGGTACTAGGCAGAAGTCAAGTTGGGGGAAGGGTACTTTTGGAAAAGGGTTGGTTTTCAACCAATAGAAATGTGTGATTACATTTGAAAAAAAGGGGCAAGCACTGAGATTTGAAACTTACAAGTATATGTGTGGAAAAATAGAGGGAAAGTTTGCCATTATCTGGTTCTGCTGAGAGGAGAGAGGTGAACACAACAGAGATCCTGGCTCTGATAATCTGCTGTTTGAGTGTCACATTTCTTTCACAACTAACTAATTTTAAAGGTGAGTTTACAGTTTGAGAGGGGATGTATGTGGTAACTTAAGAAATGAATAATAGAAATGGAAATTGTTTTTGTTGTAGTTACACATGGTGGTTTCATAATGTGTCAGTCTGTAAAAGTGATTTTCACTTGCCCCGAAAAAAAAAAGAGCAGTAAGTGTGCTTTCAAATTGGCAAAGAAATTTCGTTTTGGGACTAATGTGAAAACATGACTCTGTGTGCAGAGAGGAATTATAGGCAGAGATTTATTGCGTCTTGCTCTGGTGATTTCACAGTTGCATTAGATGGAAAGGGGGAGCGAATTTTTGGGGGAAGAAGCAGAGTCTTAGCACACACCCATGTGCTTGCCATGTATAGTCATGCACAGTATTTACAAGCGAGTGGGGTTTTCAGGTTTCAGTCTGTAATGCAAATACATTCAGCATCACTAAGGCTGGTTGCCCTTGCTGTAGTGTAGCAGTCTGGACATGGGCTTTTTAAAAAATCTGAAAAGTGGATTCATAATGTGACAGTTTGTAAAAGTGATTTTCACTTGCCCAAAAAAAAGAGCAGTTAGTGTGCATTCAAATTGGCATAGAAATTTTGTTTTGTGACTATTGTGAAAAGAAATGTAGTAATATATTTAAATACAATAAAGGAATTGTTACAGAGAATCGGTGAGATCTGTACAAATAAAACTTTAGAATTTTATTGGATTACCATTGGAAATTTAATCAAAAAAGAATTTTAAAATTACTATTTGGTCTAAAGGAAATGAAATCAGATGTATTTTGGAGTTATTTGAGATATAATATTGTGATTATACTTCTGAAACAAACATATCAGACGGTATTTTAAAGAAATAAGTATTGGTATTAGATGATATTTTTTTAGAATATTATGCATTTCTATAATGTTAAGTTTAAGTAAAAAAAGAATCAGGGCTTTTTTAATACAATCTTTGTGATTGTTATTTTTTTTTGCCCGCTGTAAAATGATGAATGCAATTGCTTTCACAATTTATAGTGAAATGCAATATATTCTGAAAACAGCAAAAATAAGGCAAAAATATTTTATGGAAAAAAATGTAAATATGTGTACTGTATTATAAAATGTTTTAAAAATATTAATACTTTTTTCTTTTTTTCCAGATAGATATAGAAAATTTTCGAAAACTACAAACTTTTTTAAAACTATTTTTAAAAAAAACAAATGAATAAATATTTTTTCAGTGAATATGGTAAGTCAATAATAATAATTGTAGTCTCTCAAGGACCTTGTAATGTGTTTATTGATTTTTAGTGTTTTTAAAAAAAAAAAAAAAAAAAAAGTACGCGCACCGTACGCGTACGGTAAAAAAAAATAAAAAAAAGTTTTTAAAAACATATGTAAAAAAAAGATGAAAGATAAGGTTGGCTCTTAAAAGAACCGTTGTGTTCATGCAGGGACAGAGGAAAGGAAGCATGGGAAAATTATTCAAAGCGACAAATGTGTTGATCTATTTTGTTGTTCACTAGGGAAACACTTGTCTCCCTATAGCAAATTAGATCTTGACAAAATGTGCATCGAATATCAACCTTCCGAAATCGAGGGTTGATTTCCAGAGGGCCAGCAAAAGGAGATTCTCCCCCCACAGATGAAGGGCTCACCTGACCTGCAGAAGAAGGAGTCAGCCATGCAGATGATGGTTCAGGCTGAGCTGCTGTGGATGTACTGGCTTGTCTTTCTGAAGAGTTACCTCCAAAAAGATGACCATGTGTCCTTCTGTGTACATCCTGGAGGTGTCTCTTCATGGTGTGATTCCCAAAGGAATACTTCCTGTTAGGATTACCTCTAGAAAGTACACGCTTACACAGCTTACAAGTCACTAAGGGTGCATTTACCTTTTGCTGGCCTTCAGGAAAAGTAAAATAATCCCATACATAAGAGGGCTTTTGTTTCCTCGATCTCTGCCTCAAGACAGTGCTGCTAGTGCTAGCCTCACTCTCAGAAGAGCTCTGCTGTTCTGCCATCGTATCCCAAAGACAAACCAGCTCCTTCTCCCAAGGGATCACAAGCAGAAATGAGGGGAATGGGTGTGGTGTAGGAGAGTTCTAGAACTGAAAGTAGTTTCAACCAATCAAAAGTTGTGTTTCATGATCACATGACCTACCGTACGCTTACGGTACGCTTACGGTACGCTTACGGCAAAAGTGCGCATGCGCGTAAAAAAGACACGCGCTTGCGCGCATGCGCATAACAGTCACTCCCGGCACTTCCGCGTAACGTGCGCGTGTAGCGTACACGCGTACGCGTCCCACGCGGAGTACGCGCGGCTACGCAAATTGCGTAACTATACGCAAGCAGCGTAGGAAAATTACGGACGTTGCGTAAACCGTACGCTTACCGTGAGCTTACGGTACGCGTACTAAAAAAATAAAAAAAAAAATAGAAAAAAAGTACTGCAAATAAATTTTACATGTTTATTTTAAAAAATATATAAAAAAAAACATATTAAAGAATTTTAAAAATTTAATCATAGTCTTTATAAAAGGTAAGAAAATTAAAATAAAAATATGTTAGAAAAAATAGAAGAAAAAAAAAAATTAGCATTTAAAAACCTTGCAAATTCACTGAAAAA
>NW_028187536.1:0-12000 GCF_964204655.1 Triturus cristatus
AGGCCTTAGATACACCAATGCCCTGGGTACCTAGTGTACACTGGTACAGGGGCTCACAGGGTGATCCACTTCCAATTGGTTATGCACCTAGGGTGCATAGTGTAAATTTAGTAGAGAGAACAGCAGGCTGGGGGTCTGATTGGCAGGCCCAAAGCCTCAATATGTCAAAAACCAGTGAAGCAAAAAGCAAAAATGTGGGGTGACCATAGGATAGCAGACCCTACTCTCCTACAAGGGGGTCATGCGGGAGGTGGCGTTTCAGGGTTTAGGTCAGTGCAGTGGTGTTCGGGCAGTGTAGGGGAACGTGCTGTGGGTGGCGTTTCAGGGTTTAGGGCAGTGCAGTGGTGTTCGGGCAGTATATGGGGTCGTGCAGGGGGTGGTGTTTCAGGGTTTAGGGCAGTGCAGTGGTGTTCGGGCAGTGTAGGGGGTCGTGCTGGAGGTGGCGTTTCAGGGTTTAGGGCAGGGCAGTGGTGTTCGGGCACTGTAGGGGGTCGTGCTGGGGGTGGCGTTTCAGGATTTTGGGCAGAGTAGTGGTGTTCGGGCAGTGTAGTGGGTCATGCTGGGGGTGGTGTTTCAGGGTTTAGAGCAGTGTACTAGTGTTTGGGCAATGTTGGGGGTCGTGCTGGCGGTGGCGTTTCATTGTTTAGGGCAGTGCAGTGGTGTTTGGGCAGTGTAGGGGGTCTTGCTGGGGGTGGTGTTTCAGGGTTTAGGGCAGTGGTGTTCGGGCAGTGTAGTTGGTCGTGCTGGGCATGGCGTTTTAGGTTTTAGGGCAGTGCAGTGGTGTTTGGGCAGCGTAGGGGGTCATGCAGGGGTTGGTGTTTCAGGGTTTAGGGCAGTGCAGTGGTGTTCGGGCAGCGAAGGGGGTCGTCCTGGGGCTGGTACTTCAGGGTTTAGGGCAGTGGTGTTTGGGCAGCGTGGGGGGTCTTGCTGGGGCTGGTGTTTCAGAGTTTAGGGCAGTGCAGTGGTGTTTTGGGCAGTGTAGGGGGTCTTGCTGGCGGTGGCTTTTCAGGGTTTAGTGCAGTGGTGTTCGGGCAGTGTAGTTGGTCGTGCTGGGCATGGCGTTTCAGGGTTTAGGGCAGTGCAGTGGTGTTCGAGCAGTGTAGGGGGTCATGCTGGGGAGGTGTTTCAGGGTTTAGGGCAATAAAGTGGTGTTCGGGCAGTGTAGGGGGTCTTGCTGGGGGTGGTGTTTCAGGGTTTAAAGCAGTGTAGTGGTGTTCGGGCAGTGTAGGGGCTCATGCGGGGGTAGTGTTTCAGGGTTTAGGGCAGAGCAGTGGTGTTCGGGCAGTGTAGAGGGTCATGCGGGGGTGGTGTTAAAGGGTTTAGGGCAGTGCAGTGGTGTTCGGGCAGTGTAAGGGGTAGTGTGGGGGAGGTGTTTCAGCATTTAGGGCAGTGCTGCGATGTTCGGGCAGTGTAGGCGGTCGTGCGGGGTGGTGTTTCAGTGTTTACAGAAGTGCAGCCGTGTTCGGGCAGTGTAGGGGGTCGTGCTGGGGTGGTGCTTCGGGGTTTAGGACAGCTCAGTGGTGCTCAGGCAGTGTAGGGGGTCGTGCTGGGGGTGGTGTTTCAGGGTCTAGTACAGCGCAGTGGTGTTCGGGCAGCATACGGGGTCGTGCGGGGGTGGTGTATCAGGGTCTCTGGCAGTGGTGTTTGGTCAGCGTAGGGGGTTGTGTGGGGGGTGGTGTTTCAGGGTTTAGGGCAGTGCAGTGGTGTTCGGACAGCGTAGGGGGTCATGGAGGGGGTGGTGTTTCAGGGATTAGGGCAGTGCAGTGCTCTGCTGTTCGGGCATCGTAGGGGGTCATCCTGGGGCTGGTGTTTTAGAGTTTAGGGCAGAGGTGTTTGGGCAGCGTAGGGGGTCTTGCTGGGGCTGGTGTTGCAGGGTTTAGGGCAGTGCAGTGGTGTTCTGGCAGTGTAGGCGGTCGTGCTCGGGATGGCGTTTCAGGGTTTAGGGCAGTGCAGTCGTGTTCGGGCAGTGTAGGGGGTCTGGCTGGGGGTGGTTTTTTAGGGTTTAGGGACGTGCAGTGGTGTTCGGGCAGTGTAGGGGGTCGTGCGGGGGTTGTGTTTCAGGGTTTAGGGCAGTGTAGTGGTGTTCGGGCAGTGTAGGGGGTCATGCTGGGGCAGGTGTTTTAGGGTCTTGAGCAGAGCAGTAGTGTTCGGGCGGTGTAGGGGGTCATGTTGGGAGTGGCGTTTCAGGGTTTAGGGCAGTGCAGTGGTGTTCGGGCAGTGTAGGGGGTCGTGCTGGGGTTGGCGTTTCAGGGTTTTGGGCAGGGCAGTGGTGTTCGGGCAGTGTAGGGGGTTGTGCTGGGGTGGTGTTCAGGGTTTAGGGCAGTGGTGTTGGGGCAGTGTAGGGGGCCTTGCTGGGGGTGGTGTTTCAGGGTTTAGGGCAGTGGTGTTTGGCCAGTGTAGGGGATCGTACTGGGGGTGGCGTTCCAGGGTTTAGGGCAGTGCAGTGGTGTTCGGGCTGTGTAGGGGGTCATGCTGGGGGTGGCGTTTCAGGGTTTAGGGCAGTGCAGTGGTGTTAGTGCAGTTTAGGAGTGTTGCTGGGGGTGCATTTCAGGGTTTAGGGCAGTGCAGTGGTGTTCATGCAGTGTAGGGGTTCTTGCTGGGGGTGACGTTTCAGGGTTTAGGGCAGTGCAGTGGTGTTCGTGCAGTGTAGGGGGTCATGCGGGAGGTGTCGTTTCAGGGTTTAAGGCAGTGCATTGGTGTTCGGGCAGTGTAGGGGGTCGTGCTGTGGGTGGCGTTTCAGGGTTTAGGGCAGTGCAGTGGTGTTCATGCAGTGTAGGGGTTCTTGCTGGGGGTGACGTTTCAGGGTTTAGGGCAGTGCAGTGGTGTTCGTGCAGTGTAGGGGGTCATGCGGGAGGTGTCGTTTCAGGGTTTAAGGCAGTGCATTGGTGTTCGGGCAGTGTAGGGGGTCGTGCTGTGGGTGGCGTTTCAGGGTTTAGGGCAGTGCAGTGGTGTTCGGGCAGTGTAGGGGGTCGTGCAGGGGGTCGTGTTTCAGGGTTTAGGACAGTGATGTTTCGGCAGGGTAGGGGGCCTTGCTGGGGTGGCGTTTCAGTGTTTAGGGCAGTGCAGTGGTGTTCGGGCAGTGTAGGCGGTCATGCTGGAGATGGTGTTTCATGGTCTGGGCAGTGCAGTGGTGTTCGGGCACTGTAGGGGGTCATCCTGGGGGTGACATTTCAGGATTTTGGGCAGAGTAGTGGTTTTCGTGCAGTGTAATGGGTCATGCTGGGGTTGGTGTTTCAGGGTTTAGAGCAGTGTACCAGTGTTTGGGCAGTGTTGGGGGTCGTGCTGGCAGTGGCGTTTCAGGGTTTAGGGCAGTGCAGTGGTGTTCGGACATTGTAGGGGGTCTTGCTGGGGGTGGTGTTTCAGGGTTTAGGGCAGTGGTGTCCGGGCAGTGTAGTTGTTCGTGCTGGGCATGGCATTTAAGGGTTTAGGGCAGTGCAGTGGTGTTCGGGCAGCGTAGGGGGTCATGCAGGGGTTGGTGTTTCAGGGTTTAGGGCAGTGCAGTGGTGTTCGGGCAGCGAAGGGGGTCGTCCTGGGGCTGGTGCTTCAAGGTTTAGGGCTGTGGTGTTTGGGCAGCGTGGGAGGTCTTGCTGGGGCTGGTGTTTCAGAGTTTAGGGCAGTGCAGTGGTGTTTGGGCAGTGTAGGGGGTCTTGCTGGCGGTGGCTTTTCAGGGTTTAGTGCAGTGGTGTTCGGGCAGTGTAGTTAGTCATGCTGGGCATGGCGTTTCAGGGTTTAGGGCAGTGCAGTGGTGTTCGGGCAGTGTAGGGGGTCTTGCTGGGGGTGGTGTTTCAGGGTTTAGAGCAGTGTAGTGGTGTTCGGGCAGTGTAGGGGCTCATGCGGGGGTAGTGTTTCAGGGTTTAGGGCAGTGCAGTGGTGTACGGGCAGTGTAAGGGGTAGTTTGGGGGAGGTGTTTCAGCATTTAGGGCAGTGCAGTGGTGTTCGGGCAGCGTAGGGGGTCTTTCTGGGGCTGGTGTTTCAGGGTTTAGGGCAGTGCAGTGGTGTTTGGGCAGTGTAGTGGGTCGTGCTGGGGATGGCATTTCAGGGTTTAGGGCAGTGCAGTGGTGTTTGGGCAGTGTAGGGGGTCTGGCTGGGGGTGGTGTTTTAGGGTTTAGGGAAGTGCAGTGGTGTTCGGGCAGTGTAGGGGGTCATGCGGGGGGGTTGTGTTTCAGGGTTTAGGGCACCGCAGTGGTGTTCGGGCAGTGTAGGCGTTCATGCTGTGGCTGGTGTTTCAGGGTTTAGGGCAGGACAGTGGTGTTCGGGCAGTGTATGGGGTTGTGCTGGGGTTGGTGTTTCAGGGTTAAAGGCAGTGGTGTTCAGGCAGTGTAGGGGGTTGTGTGGGGGTGGCGTTTCAGGGTTTAGGGCAGGGCAGTGGTGTTCGGGCAGCATAAGGGGTCTTGCTGGGGGTGGTGTTTCAGGGTTTAGGGCAATGGTGTTAGGGCACTGTAGGGAGTCGTGCGGGGGTTGTGTTTCAGGGTTTAGGGCAGTGTAGTGATGTTTGGGCAGTGTAGGGGGTCATGCTGGGGCAGGTGTTTTAGGGATTAGGGCAGTGCAGTGGTGTTCGGGCAGTGTAGGGGGTCGTGCTGGGAGTGGCGTTTCAGGGTTTAGGGCAGTGCAGTTGTGTTCGGGCAGTGTAGGGGGTCATGCTGGGAGTGGCATTTCAGGGTTTAGGGCAGTGCAGTGGCATTCGGGCAGTGTAGGGGGTCATGCTGGGGTGGCGTTTCAGGGTTTAGGGCAGTGCAGTGGTGTTCGGGCAGTGTAGGGGGTCATGCTGGGGGTGGCGTTTCAGGGTTTTGGGCAGAGCAGTGGTGTTCGGGCAGTGTAGGGAGTCGTGCTGGTGGTGGCGTTTCAGGGTTTAGGGCAGTGCAGTGGTGTTCGGGTAGTGTAGGGGGTCGTGCTGGGGGTGGCGTTTCAGGGTTTAGGGCAGTGCAGTGGTGTTCGGGCAGTATAGGGGGCCTTGCTGGGGGTGGCTTTTCAGGGATTAGTGCAGTGGTGTTCGGGCAGTATAGTTGGTCGTGCTGGGCATGGGGTTTCAGGGTTTAAGGCAGTGCAGTGGTGTTCGGGCAGTGTAGGGGGTCGTGCAGGGAGGTGTTTCAGGGTTTAGGGCAGTGCAGTGGTGTTCGAGCAGTGTAGGGGGTCATGCGGGGTGGCATTTCAGGGCTTAGGGCAGTGCAGTGGTGTTCGGGCAGTGTAGGGGGTAGTGTGGGGGTGGCGTTTCAGGGTTTAGGGCAGGGCAGTGGTGTTCGGGCAGTGTAGGGGGTTGTGCGGGGGGTGGTGTTTCACGGTTTAGGGCAGGGCAGTGGTGTTCGGACAGTGTAGGGGTAGTGCTGGGGTTGGCGTTTCAGGGTTTTGGGCAGGGCAGTGGTGTTCGGGCTGTGTAGGGGGTCGTGCTGGGGGTGGTGTTTCAGGGTTTAGGGCAGTGGTGTTCGGGCAGTTAAGGGGGTTGTGCTGGGGGTGGCTTTTCAGGGTTTAGTGCAGTGGTGTTCGGGCAGTGTAGTTGGTCGTGCTGGGCATGGCGTTTCAGGGTTTAGGGCAGTGCAGTGGTGTACGGGCAGTGTAGGAGGTCCGGCGCAGGAGGCTTTTCAGGGTTTAGGACAGTGCAGTGGTGTTCGAGCAGTTAGGGGGTCATGTGGGGGTGGCATTTCAGGGTTTAGGGCAGTGCAGTGGTGTTCGGGCAGTTTAGGGGGTCGGTTGGGGTGGTGTTTCAAGGTTTAGTGCAGTGTAGTGGTGTTCGGGCATTGTAGGGGGTAGTGCGGGGGTGGCATTTCAGGGTTTAGGGCAGGGCAGTGGTGTTAGGGCAGTATAGGGGGTTGTGCGGGGGGTGGCAATTCAGGGTTTAGGGCAGGGCACTGGTGTTCTGGCAGTGTAGGGGGTCGCGCGGGGGGTGGCATTTGAGGGATTAGGGCAGGGCAGTGGTGTTCGGGCAGTGAAGGGGGTCGTGCTGGGGTTGGCGTTTCAGGGTTTTGGGCAGGGCAGTGGTGTTCGGGCAGCGTAGGGGGTCGTGCTGGGGGTGGTGGTTCAGGGTTTAGGGCAGTGGTGTTTTGGCAGTGTAGGGGGTTGTGCTGGGGTGGTGTTCAGGGTTTAGGGCAGTGGTGTTGGGGCCGTGTAGGGGGTCCTGCTGGGGGTGGTGTTTCAGGGTTTAGGGCAGTGGTGTTTGGCCAGTGTAGGGGGTCGTACTGGGGGTGGCATTCCAGGGTTTAGGGCAGTGCAGTGGTGTTCGGGCAGTGTAGGGGGTCGTGCTGGGGGTGGCGTTTTAGGGTTTAGGGCAGTGCAGTGGTGTTCATGCAGTGTAGGGGGTCTTGCTGGGGGTGACGTTTCAGGGTTTAGGGCAGTGCAGTGGTGTTTGGGCAGTGTATGGGGTCATGCTGGGGGTGGTGTTTTAGGCTTTAGGGAAGTGCAGTGGTGTTTGCGCAGTGTAGGGGGTTGTGCTGGGGGTGGTGTTTCAGGGTTTAGGGCAGTGCAGTGGTGTTAGTGCAGTTGAGGAGTCTTGCTGGGGGTGCAATTCAGGGTTTAGGGCAGTGCAGTGGTGTTCATGCAGTGTAGGGGATCTTGCTGGGGGTGACATTTCAGGGTTTAGGGCAGTGCAGTGCTGTTCGTGCAGTGTAGGGGGTCATGCGGGAGGTGGCGTTTCAGGGTTTAGGGCAGTGCATTGGTGTTCGGGCAGTGTAGGGGGTCGTGCTGTGGGTGGCGTTTCAGGGTTTAGGGCAGTGCAGTGGTGTTCGGGCAGTGTAGGGGGTCATGCAGGGGGTGGTGTTTCAGGGTTTAGGGCAGTGATGTTTGGGCAGTGTAGGGGGCCTTGCTGGGGTGGCGTTTCAGTGTTTAGGGCAGTGCAGTGGTGTTCGGTCAGTGTAGGGGGTTGTGCTGGAGGTGGCGTTTCAGGGTTTAGGGCAGTGCAGTGGTGTTCGGGCAGTGTAGTGGTTCCTGCTGGGTTGGTGTTTCAGGGTTTAGAGCAGTGTACTCGTGTTCGGGCAATGTTGGGGGTCGTGCTGGCGGTGGCGTTTCAGGGTTTAGGGCAGTGCAGTGGTGTTTGGGCAGTGTAGGGGGTCTTGCTGGGGGTGGTGTTTCAGGGTTTAGGGCAGTGGTGTTCGGGCAGTGTAGTTGGTCATGCTGGGCATGGCGTTTCAGGGTTTAGGGCAATGCAGTGGTGTTCGGGCAGCTTAGGGGTTCATGCAGGGGTTGGTGTTTCAGGGTTTAGGGCAGTGGTGTTTGGGCAGCGTGGGTGGTCTTGCTGGGGCTGGTGTTTCAGAGTTTAGGGCAGTGCAGTGGTGTTTGGGCAGTGTAGGGGGTCTTGCTGGTGGTGGCTTTTCAGGGTTTAGTGCAGTGGTGTTCGGTCAGTGTAGTTGGTCATGCTGGGCATGGCGTTTCAGGGTTTAGGGCAGTGCAGTGGTGTTCGGGCAGTGTAGGGGGTTGTGCTGGGGAGGCGTTTCAGGGTTTAGGGCAGTAAAGTGGTGTTCGGGCATTGTAGGGGGTCTTGCTGGGGGTGGTGTTTCAGGGTTTAGAGCAGTGTAGTGGTGTTTGGGCAGTGTAGGGGCTCATACGGGGGTAGTGTTTCAGGGTTTAGGGCAGTGCAGTGGTGTTCGGGCAGTGTAGGGGGTCATGCGCGGGTGGTGTTAAAGGGTTTAGGACAGTGCAGTGGTGTTCGGGCAGTGTAAGGGGTAGTGTGGGGGAGGTGTTTCAGCATTTAGGGCAGTGCAGTGGTGTTCGGGCAGTGTAGGGGGTCGTGTGGGGTGGTGTTTCAGGGTTTAGAGAAGTGCAGTGGTGTTCGGGCAGTGTAGGGGGTCATGCTGGGGTGGTGCTTCGGGGTTTAGGACAGCTCAGTGGTGTTCAGGCAGTGTAGGGGGTTGTGTGGGGGGTGGTGTTTCAGGGTTTAGGGCAGTGCATTGGTGTTCGGACAGCGTAAGGGGTCATGGAGGGGGTGGTGTTTCAGGGATTAGAGCAGTGCAGTGCTGTTCGGGCAGCGTAGGGAGTCATCCTGTGGCTGGTGTTTCAGAGTTTAGGGCAGAGGTGTTCGGGCAGCATAGGGGGTCTTGCTGGGGCTGTTGTTTCAGGGTTTAGGGCAGTGCAGTGGTGTTCGGGCAGTGTATGGTGTTGTGCTGGGGTTGGTGTTTCAGGGTTAAGGGCAGTGGTGTTCAGGCAGCGTAGGGGGTTGTGCGGGGGTGGTGTTTCAGAGTTTAGGGCAGTGCAGTGGTGTTCGGGCAGCGTATGGGGTCTTGCTGGGGGTGGTGCTTCAGGGTTTAGGGCAGTGGTGTTCGGGCAGTGTAGGGAGTCGTGCAGGGGTTGTGTTTCAGGGTTTAGGGCAGTGTAGTGGTGTTCGGGCAGTGTAGGGGGTCATGCTGGGGCAGGTGTTTTAGGGTCTTGAGCAGAGCAGTAGTGTTCGGGCGGTGTAGGGGGTCATGATGGGAGTGGAGTTTCAGGGTTTAGGGCAGTGCAGTGGTGTTCGGGCAGTATAGCGGGTCGTGCTGGGGGTGGCGTTTCAGAGTTTAGGGCAGTGCAGTGGCGGCCGGGCAGTGTAGGGGGTCGTGCTGGGGGTGGCGTTTCAGGGTTTACGGCAGTGCAGTGGTGTTCGGGCAGTGTAGGGGGTCATGATGGGGGTGGCGTTTCAGGGTTTTGGGCAGAGCAGTGGTGTTCAGGCAATGTAGGGCGTCGTGCTGGGGGTGGCGTTAGAGGGTTTAGGGCAGTGCAGTGGTGTTCGGGCAGTATAGGGGGTCATGCTGGGGCTTGTGTTTCAGGGTTTTGGGCAGCGCAGTGGTGTTCGGGCAGTGTAGGCGTTCATGCTGGGGCTGGTGTTTCAGGGTTTAGGGCAGTGCAGTGGTGTTCGGGCAGTGTATGGGGTCGTGGTGGGGGCTGGTGTTTCAGGGTTTAGGGCAGTGGTGTTCAGGCAGCATAGGGGGTTGTGCGGGGGTGGCGTTTCAGGGTTTAGGGCAGGACAGTGGTGTTCGGGCAGTGTAGGGGGTTGTGCGGGGGGTGGCTTTTCAGGGTTTAGGGCAGGGCAGTAGTGTTCGGGCAGTGTAGGGGGTCGTGCGGGAGTGGCGTTTCAGGGTTTACGGCAGGACAGTGGTGTTCGGACAGTGAAGGGGGTAGTGCTGGGAGTGGAGTTTCAGGGTTTAGGGCAGTGCAGTGGTGTTCGGGCAGTGTAGCGGGTCGTGCTGGGGGTGGCGTTTCAGGGTTTAGGGCAGTGCAGTGGCGGCCAGGCAGTGTAGGGGGTCGTGCTGGGGGTGGCGTTTCAGGGTTTACGGCAGTGCAGTGGTGTTCGGGCAGTGTAGGGGGTTATGCTGGGAGTGGCGTTTCAGGGTTTTGGGCAAAGCAGTGGTGTTCGGGCAGTGTAGGGCGTCGTGCTGCGGGTGGCGTTTTAGGGTTTAGAGCAGTGCAGTGGTGGTCGGGCAGTATAGGGGGTCGTGCTGGTGCTTGTGTTTCAGGCTTTTGGGCAGCGCAGTGGTGTTCGGGCAGTGTAGGCGTTCATGCTGGGGCTGGTGTTTCAGGGTTTAGGGCAGTGCAGTAGTGTTCGGGCAGTGTATGGGGTCGTGGTGGGGGGGCTGGTGTTTCAGGGTTTAGGGCAGTGGTGTTCAGGCAGCGTAGGGGGTTGTGTGGGGGTGGCGTTTCAGGGTTTAGGGCAGGACAGTGGTGTTCAGGCAGTGTAGGGGGTTGTGCGGGGGTGGCTTTTCAGGGTTTAGGGCAGGGCAGTAGTGTTCGGGCAGTGTAGGGGGTCGTGCGGGAGTGGCGTTTCAGGGTTTACGGCAGGACAGTGGTATTCGGGCAGTGAAGGGGGTAGTGCTGGAAGTGGAGTTTCGGGGTTTAGGGCAGTGCAGTGGTGTTCGGGCAGTGTAGCGGGTCGTGCTGGGGGTGCCTTTTCAGGGTTTAGGGCAGTGCAGTGGCGGCCGGGCAGTGTAGGGGGTCGTGCTGGGGGTGGCGTTTCAGGGTTTACGGCAGTGCAGTGGTGTTCGGGCAGTGTAGGGGGTTATGCTGGGAGTGGCGTTTCAGGGTTTTGGGCAAAGCAGTGGTGTTCGGGCAGTGTAGGGCGTCGTGCTGGGGGTGGCGTTTCAGGGTTTAGAGCAGTGCAGTGGTGTTCGGGCAGTATAGGGGGTCGTGCTGGGGCTTGTGTTTCAGGCTTTTGGGCAGCGCAGTGGTGTTCGGGCAGTGTAGGCGTTCATGCTGGGGCTGGTGTTTCAGGGTTCAGTGCAGTAGTGTTTGGGCAGTGTATGGGGTCGTGGTGGGGGGGCTGGTGTTTCAGGGTTTAGGGCAGTGGTGTTCAGGCAGCGTAGGGGGTTGTGCGGACGTGGCGTTTCAGGGTTTAGGGCAGGACAGTGGTGTTTGGGCAGTGTAGGGGGTTGTGCGGGGGGTGGCTTTTCAGGGTTTAGGGCAGGGCAGGGGTGTTCGGGCAGTGTAGGGGGTCGTGCGGGAGTGGCGTTTCAGGGTTTAGGGCAGGACAGTGGTGTTCGGGCAGTGAAGGAGGACGTGCTGAGGTTGGCGTTTCAGGGTTTTGGGCAGGGCAGTGGTGTTTGGGCAGTGTAGGGGGTCATGCTGGGGGTGGTGTTTCAGGGTTTAGGGCAGTGGTGTTCGGGCAGTGTAGGGGGTTGTGCTGGGGTGGTGTTCAGGGTTTAGGTCAGTGGTGTTGGGGCTGTGTAGGGGGTCTTGTTGGGGGTGGTGTTTCAGGGTTTAGGGCAGTGGTGTTTGGTCAGTTAAGGGGGTCATGCTGGGGGTGGCGTTCCAGGGTTTAGGGCAGTGCAGTGGTGTTCGGGCAGTGTAGGGGGTCATGCTGGGGGTGGCGTTTTAGGGTTTAGGGAAGTGCAGTGGTGTTTGCGCAGGGTAGGGGGTTGTGCTGGGGGGTGGTTTTTCAGGGTTTAGGGCAGTGCAGTGGTGTTAGTGCAGTTTAGGAGTCTTGCTGGGGGTGCATTTCAGGGTTTAGGGCAGTGCAGTGGAGTTCATGCAGTGTAGGGGGTCTTGCTGGGGGTGACGTTTCAGGGTTTAGGGCAGTGCAGTGGTGTTCGTGCAGTGTAGGGGGTCATGCGGGAGGTGGCGTTTCAGAGTTTAAGTCAGTGCATTGGTGTTCGGGCAGTGTAGGGGTCGTGCTGTGGGTGGCGTTTCAGGGTTTAGGGCAGTGCAGTGGTATTCGGGCAGTGTAGGGGGTCATGCAGGGGGTGGTATTTCAGGGTTTAGGGCAGTGATGTTTGGGCAGTGTAGGGGCCTTGCTGGGGTGGCGTTTCAGTGTTTAGGGCAGTGCAGTGGTGTTCAGGCAGTGTAGGCGGTCGTGCTGGAGGTGGCGTTTCAGGGTTTAGGGCAGTACAGTGGTGTTCGGGCACTGTAGGGGGTCGTTCTGGGGGTGGCGTTTCAGGATTTTGTGCAGAGTAGTGGTGTTCGGGCAGTGTAGTGGGTCATGCTGGGGGTGGTGTTTCAGGGTTTAGGGCAATACAGCTTTGTTTGGGCAGAGTAGGGGGTCTTGCTGGGTGTGGTGTTTCAGGGTTTAGGGCAGTGGTGTTCGGGCATTGTAGGGGGTCTTGCTGGGGGTGGTGTTTCAGGGTTTAGTGCAGTGCAGTGGTGTTCTGGCAGTGTAGGGTGTTTAGCTAGGGGTGCTGTTTTAGAGTTCAGGGCAGTGCAGTGGTGATTGGGCAGTGTAGGGGATCTTGTTTTGGGTCGTGTTTCAGGGTTTAGAGCAGTGCAGTGGTGTTCAGGCAGTGTAGGGGGTTGTGCTGTGCTGGAGTTTCAGGGTTTAGGGCAGTGCCGTGATGTTAGGGCAGTGTAGGGGGTCGTGCTGGGGCTGGTGTTTCAGGTTTTAGGGCAGTGCAGTGGTGTTCGGGCAGTGTAGGAGGTCGTGCTGGGGCTGGTGTTTCAGGGTTTAGGGCAGTGCAGTGGTGTTCTGGCTGTGTAGGGGGTCGTGTTCGAGCTGGTGTTTCAGGGTTTAGGGCAGTGCAGTGGTGTTCGGGCAGTATAGGGGGTCGTGCTGAGGGTGGTGTTTCAGGGTTTAGGGCAGAGCAGTGGTGTTCGGGCAGTGTAGGGGGTGGTGCTGGGAGT
>NW_028187537.1:0-44297 GCF_964204655.1 Triturus cristatus
AACACCAAACCACACAAGTCCAAACCAAATCCAGCCAAATCGGACCAACCCCAACCCAGCCAGACCAACACAAACCCTTCCAAAACACCAATATTGGCGAAACTGAATCGAGCCCTGAGCCCTAGACTCGGGGAAACCCTAGCAATTCCAACCCTAAGCCATAGACACCTTCCCAACCCTACCTCCTAACCCTAGACACCTCCCCAACCCTACCTCCTAACCCTACACACTCCTCTGAACCCTAAACACCTAACCGCAACGACGCACACTCCCCTAAACCCTAGAAACAAGCCTCAACCCTACCCTCATACCCTAGTCCCCAGCCTTAAACCCTATTCCCAAGCCCCAAACCCTAGTCCGGAGCCCTAAAGACCCGTCCTGAGCCCTAAGCCCTACGTCCCAGCTCTAAGCCCTAACATCCCAGCCCTAAACCCTAAAGCCTAGTCTTACACACGAACCCTAAACCCTAGTCTCCAGTCCTACAAACTACCCTCCTTCCCTGCCCTAAACCCTGAAACCCAGTCCCGAACCCTAAAGCCTGGCCCTAAGCCCTAATCCCCGAGCCTGCAGCCCTAGCCCGCAGCCCTAAGCCCTAGCAGGGAGCCCCGAACCCTAAAGCCTGGCCCTAAGCCCTAATCCCCAGCCCTAAAACACAAGCCTTCCACCCTCACTCTCACCCCTAAACACTCACAACAACCCTTCCACCCTTATCCCAATTCCCACACACTTGCCCTGAGCCCTAAACCCTGGAATCCACATATAAGTCGCCCTCTTGTGGCTTTCATCTGCAATAACGCAGTACCGGCAATGTTAGCCAATGGCACGAAAGTGCACCTTGAAAACAGGCCCAAATTCGCATTTCCCCTCAACCTACGAGCAAACTACTATTTTTCTCAATAACTAGACATTCCCAACATACCTCCCAACCCCTTAAACACATTCCCAAAAATAGGGAACACCCCAAAATACCCTCCCAAACAACCGCATTACCGCGACCTCTGGGCCAGCCAATGTTAGCCAATGGCACGAAAGTACACTTACAAAACAGGCCAAAAGTACCCTTTCCCCTCCACCTACAACCAAACTGCTATTTTTCCCAGAAACTAGACATTCCCAACATTGCTCCCACACCCCTAAACTCCTTCCCAAAAACCTAGAACACCCCAACATACCACCCCAAAAACGTGCATTACCGCGACCTCGCATAAGGCCTAAAGTCGCGTCCAAAATGCACTTTCAAACTAGGCCCAAAACACCCCTTCCCCTCCATGAATTTTCTTCAAAACACTTGCAAACAAAATTAGACTTTCCCACCTCTGATCCCAGCTAACTACATCCACTTGGAACCACCTGGAACACCCTGCAATCGAACCCCAAAAACATGTAAACACTCACATTTAACATGGGCTCCTATGGCAGCTCCTTCCTTCCTCGACTTTCACGAAAAACACCCTTCCCATCGATCGATTCCTCCCAATCTTCCTGCACACCCATGAATTCCCCCTCCCTACCACTCACAGCAGCCCCGTTCCTCTGGAGCAAGTGGAACACCCTTAAAACCACTTCTCCACCACCCCAAAAACGCCCATTGGATAACATGGCGATTCAGGCCATCACTCAAAAAGTGCTTTTTTCGCACTTCCCCTACTTCGATCCTCTTGAAACTCACTGGGACATTAGTTCCAGCGATTATGAAGAATCTCAGCAAGAATTACACAAATCCATCCAGTGGAAGGGGTACGACTTTTGCGGCAAACACGCGCCCCCCGCAAACACGCAAAATCACCCCAAAATCAGCCAAATCTGGATCGATTTTTGCCAAACCACTGGAAAACCTTCCCAACACCAAACCACACAAGTCCAAACCAAATCCAGCCAAATCGGACCAACCCCAACCCAGCCAGACCAACACAAACCCTTCCAAAACACCAATATTGGCGAAACTGAATCGAGCCCTGAGCCCTAGACTCGGGGAAACCCTAGCAATTCCAACCCTAAGCCCTAGACACCTTCCCAACCCTACCTCCTAACCCTAGACACCTCCCCAACCCTACCTCCTAACCCTACACACTCCTCTGAACCCTAAACACCTAACCGCAACGACGCACACTCCCCTAAACCCTAGAAACAAGCCTCAACCCTACCCTCATACCCTAGTCCCCAGCCTTAAACCCTATTCCCAAGCCCCAAACCCTAGTCCGGAGCCCTAAAGACCCGTCCTGAGCCCTAAGCCCTACGTCCCAGCTCTAAGCCCTAACATCCCAGCCCTAAACCCTAAAGCCTAGTCTTACACACGAACCCTAAACCCTAGTCTCCAGTCCTACAAACTACCCTCCTTCCCTGCCCTAAACCCTGAAACCCAGTCCCGAACCCTAAAGCCTGGCCCTAAGCCCTAATCCCCGAGCCTGCAGCCCTAGCCCGCAGCCCTAAGCCCTAGCAGGGAGCCCCGAACCCTAAAGCCTGGCCCTAAGCCCTAATCCCCAGCCCTAAAACACAAGCCTTCCACCCTCACTCTCACCCCTAAACACTCACAACAACCCTTCCACCCTTATCCCAATTCCCACACACTTGCCCTGAGCCCTAAACCCTGGAATCCACATATAAGTCGCCCTCTTGTGGCTTTCATCTGCAATAACGCAGTACCGGCAATGTTAGCCAATGGCACGAAAGTGCACCTTGAAAACAGGCCCAAATTCGCATTTCCCCTCAACCTACGAGCAAACTACTATTTTTCTCAATAACTAGACATTCCCAACATACCTCCCAACCCCTTAAACACATTCCCAAAAATAGGGAACACCCCAAAATACCCTCCCAAACAACCGCATTACCGCGACCTCTGGGCCAGCCAATGTTAGCCAATGGCACGAAAGTACACTTACAAAACAGGCCAAAAGTACCCTTTCCCCTCCACCTACAACCAAACTGCTATTTTTCCCAGAAACTAGACATTCCCAACATTGCTCCCACACCCCTAAACTCCTTCCCAAAAACCTAGAACACCCCAACATACCACCCCAAAAACGTGCATTACCGCGACCTCGCATAAGGCCTAAAGTCGCGTCCAAAATGCACTTTCAAACTAGGCCCAAAACACCCCTTCCCCTCCATGAATTTTCTTCAAAACACTTGCAAACAAAATTAGACTTTCCCACCTCTGATCCCAGCTAACTACATCCACTTGGAACCACCTGGAACACCCTGCAATCGAACCCCAAAAACATGTAAACACTCACATTTAACATGGGCTCCTATGGCAGCTCCTTCCTTCCTCGACTTTCACGAAAAACACCCTTCCCATCGATCGATTCCTCCCAATCTTCCTGCACACCCATGAATTCCCCCTCCCTACCACTCACAGCAGCCCCGTTCCTCTGGAGCAAGTGGAACACCCTTAAAACCACTTCTCCACCACCCCAAAAACGCCCATTGGATAACATGGCGATTCAGGCCATCACTCAAAAAGTGCTTTTTTCGCACTTCCCCTACTTCGATCCTCTTGAAACTCACTGGGACATTAGTTCCAGCGATTATGAAGAATCTCAGCAAGAATTACACAAATCCATCCAGTGGAAGGGGTACGACTTTTGCGGCAAACACGCGCCCCCCGCAAACACGCAAAATCACCCCAAAATCAGCCAAATCTGGATCGATTTTTGCCAAACCACTGGAAAACCTTCCCAACACCAAACCACACAAGTCCAAACCAAATCCAGCCAAATCGGACCAACCCCAACCCAGCCAGACCAACACAAACCCTTCCAAAACACCAATATTGGCGAAACTGAATCGAGCCCTGAGCCCTAGACTCGGGGAAACCCTAGCAATTCCAACCCTAAGCCCTAGACACCTTCCCAACCCTACCTCCTAACCCTAGACACCTCCCCAACCCTACCTCCTAACCCTACACACTCCTCTGAACCCTAAACACCTAACCGCAACGACGCACACTCCCCTAAACCCTAGAAACAAGCCTCAACCCTACCCTCATACCCTAGTCCCCAGCCTTAAACCCTATTCCCAAGCCCCAAACCCTAGTCCGGAGCCCTAAAGACCCGTCCTGAGCCCTAAGCCCTACGTCCCAGCTCTAAGCCCTAACATCCCAGCCCTAAACCCTAAAGCCTAGTCTTACACACGAACCCTAAACCCTAGTCTCCAGTCCTACAAACTACCCTCCTTCCCTGCCCTAAACCCTGAAACCCAGTCCCGAACCCTAAAGCCTGGCCCTAAGCCCTAATCCCCGAGCCTGCAGCCCTAGCCCGCAGCCCTAAGCCCTAGCAGGGAGCCCCGAACCCTAAAGCCTGGCCCTAAGCCCTAATCCCCAGCCCTAAAACACAAGCCTTCCACCCTCACTCTCACCCCTAAACACTCACAACAACCCTTCCACCCTTATCCCAATTCCCACACACTTGCCCTGAGCCCTAAACCCTGGAATCCACATATAAGTCGCCCTCTTGTGGCTTTCATCTGCAATAACGCAGTACCGGCAATGTTAGCCAATGGCACGAAAGTGCACCTTGAAAACAGGCCCAAATTCGCATTTCCCCTCAACCTACGAGCAAACTACTATTTTTCTCAATAACTAGACATTCCCAACATACCTCCCAACCCCTTAAACACATTCCCAAAAATAGGGAACACCCCAAAATACCCTCCCAAACAACCGCATTACCGCGACCTCTGGGCCAGCCAATGTTAGCCAATGGCACGAAAGTACACTTACAAAACAGGCCAAAAGTACCCTTTCCCCTCCACCTACAACCAAACTGCTATTTTTCCCAGAAACTAGACATTCCCAACATTGCTCCCACACCCCTAAACTCCTTCCCAAAAACCTAGAACACCCCAACATACCACCCCAAAAACGTGCATTACCGCGACCTCGCATAAGGCCTAAAGTCGCGTCCAAAATGCACTTTCAAACTAGGCCCAAAACACCCCTTCCCCTCCATGAATTTTCTTCAAAACACTTGCAAACAAAATTAGACTTTCCCACCTCTGATCCCAGCTAACTACATCCACTTGGAACCACCTGGAACACCCTGCAATCGAACCCCAAAAACATGTAAACACTCACATTTAACATGGGCTCCTATGGCAGCTCCTTCCTTCCTCGACTTTCACGAAAAACACCCTTCCCATCGATCGATTCCTCCCAATCTTCCTGCACACCCATGAATTCCCCCTCCCTACCACTCACAGCAGCCCCGTTCCTCTGGAGCAAGTGGAACACCCTTAAAACCACTTCTCCACCACCCCAAAAACGCCCATTGGATAACATGGCGATTCAGGCCATCACTCAAAAAGTGCTTTTTTCGCACTTCCCCTACTTCGATCCTCTTGAAACTCACTGGGACATTAGTTCCAGCGATTATGAAGAATCTCAGCAAGAATTACACAAATCCATCCAGTGGAAGGGGTACGACTTTTGCGGCAAACACGCGCCCCCCGCAAACACGCAAAATCACCCCAAAATCAGCCAAATCTGGATCGATTTTTGCCAAACCACTGGAAAACCTTCCCAACACCAAACCACACAAGTCCAAACCAAATCCAGCCAAATCGGACCAACCCCAACCCAGCCAGACCAACACAAACCCTTCCAAAACACCAATATTGGCGAAACTGAATCGAGCCCTGAGCCCTAGACTCGGGGAAACCCTAGCAATTCCAACCCTAAGCCCTAGACACCTTCCCAACCCTACCTCCTAACCCTAGACACCTCCCCAACCCTACCTCCTAACCCTACACACTCCTCTGAACCCTAAACACCTAACCGCAACGACGCACACTCCCCTAAACCCTAGAAACAAGCCTCAACCCTACCCTCATACCCTAGTCCCCAGCCTTAAACCCTATTCCCAAGCCCCAAACCCTAGTCCGGAGCCCTAAAGACCCGTCCTGAGCCCTAAGCCCTACGTCCCAGCTCTAAGCCCTAACATCCCAGCCCTAAACCCTAAAGCCTAGTCTTACACACGAACCCTAAACCCTAGTCTCCAGTCCTACAAACTACCCTCCTTCCCTGCCCTAAACCCTGAAACCCAGTCCCGAACCCTAAAGCCTGGCCCTAAGCCCTAATCCCCGAGCCTGCAGCCCTAGCCCGCAGCCCTAAGCCCTAGCAGGGAGCCCCGAACCCTAAAGCCTGGCCCTAAGCCCTAATCCCCAGCCCTAAAACACAAGCCTTCCACCCTCACTCTCACCCCTAAACACTCACAACAACCCTTCCACCCTTATCCCAATTCCCACACACTTGCCCTGAGCCCTAAACCCTGGAATCCACATATAAGTCGCCCTCTTGTGGCTTTCATCTGCAATAACGCAGTACCGGCAATGTTAGCCAATGGCACGAAAGTGCACCTTGAAAACAGGCCCAAATTCGCATTTCCCCTCAACCTACGAGCAAACTACTATTTTTCTCAATAACTAGACATTCCCAACATACCTCCCAACCCCTTAAACACATTCCCAAAAATAGGGAACACCCCAAAATACCCTCCCAAACAACCGCATTACCGCGACCTCTGGGCCAGCCAATGTTAGCCAATGGCACGAAAGTACACTTACAAAACAGGCCAAAAGTACCCTTTCCCCTCCACCTACAACCAAACTGCTATTTTTCCCAGAAACTAGACATTCCCAACATTGCTCCCACACCCCTAAACTCCTTCCCAAAAACCTAGAACACCCCAACATACCCCCCAAAAACGTGCATTACCGCGACCTCGCATAAGGCCTAAAGTCGCGTCCAAAATGCACTTTCAAACTAGGCCCAAAACACCCCTTCCCCTCCATGAATTTTCTTCAAAACACTTGCAAACAAAATTAGACTTTCCCACCTCTGATCCCAGCTAACTACATCCACTTGGAACCACCTGGAACACCCTGCAATCGAACCCCAAAAACATGTAAACACTCACATTTAACATGGGCTCCTATGGCAGCTCCTTCCTTCCTCGACTTTCACGAAAAACACCCTTCCCATCGATCGATTCCTCCCAATCTTCCTGCACACCCATGAATTCCCCCTCCCTACCACTCACAGCAGCCCCGTTCCTCTGGAGCAAGTGGAACACCCTTAAAACCACTTCTCCACCACCCCAAAAACGCCCATTGGATAACATGGCGATTCAGGCCATCACTCAAAAAGTGCTTTTTTCGCACTTCCCCTACTTCGATCCTCTTGAAACTCACTGGGACATTAGTTCCAGCGATTATGAAGAATCTCAGCAAGAATTACACAAATCCATCCAGTGGAAGGGGTACGACTTTTGCGGCAAACACGCGCCCCCCGCAAACACGCAAAATCACCCCAAAATCAGCCAAATCTGGATCGATTTTTGCCAAACCACTGGAAAACCTTCCCAACACCAAACCACACAAGTCCAAACCAAATCCAGCCAAATCGGACCAACCCCAACCCAGCCAGACCAACACAAACCCTTCCAAAACACCAATATTGGCGAAACTGAATCGAGCCCTGAGCCCTAGACTCGGGGAAACCCTAGCAATTCCAACCCTAAGCCCTAGACACCTTCCCAACCCTACCTCCTAACCCTAGACACCTCCCCAACCCTACCTCCTAACCCTACACACTCCTCTGAACCCTAAACACCTAACCGCAACGACGCACACTCCCCTAAACCCTAGAAACAAGCCTCAACCCTACCCTCATACCCTAGTCCCCAGCCTTAAACCCTATTCCCAAGCCCCAAACCCTAGTCCGGAGCCCTAAAGACCCGTCCTGAGCCCTAAGCCCTACGTCCCAGCTCTAAGCCCTAACATCCCAGCCCTAAACCCTAAAGCCTAGTCTTACACACGAACCCTAAACCCTAGTCTCCAGTCCTACAAACTACCCTCCTTCCCTGCCCTAAACCCTGAAACCCAGTCCCGAACCCTAAAGCCTGGCCCTAAGCCCTAATCCCCGAGCCTGCAGCCCTAGCCCGCAGCCCTAAGCCCTAGCAGGGAGCCCCGAACCCTAAAGCCTGGCCCTAAGCCCTAATCCCCAGCCCTAAAACACAAGCCTTCCACCCTCACTCTCACCCCTAAACACTCACAACAACCCTTCCACCCTTATCCCAATTCCCACACACTTGCCCTGAGCCCTAAACCCTGGAATCCACATATAAGTCGCCCTCTTGTGGCTTTCATCTGCAATAACGCAGTACCGGCAATGTTAGCCAATGGCACGAAAGTGCACCTTGAAAACAGGCCCAAATTCGCATTTCCCCTCAACCTACGAGCAAACTACTATTTTTCTCAATAACTAGACATTCCCAACATACCTCCCAACCCCTTAAACACATTCCCAAAAATAGGGAACACCCCAAAATACCCTCCCAAACAACCGCATTACCGCGACCTCTGGGCCAGCCAATGTTAGCCAATGGCACGAAAGTACACTTACAAAACAGGCCAAAAGTACCCTTTCCCCTCCACCTACAACCAAACTGCTATTTTTCCCAGAAACTAGACATTCCCAACATTGCTCCCACACCCCTAAACTCCTTCCCAAAAACCTAGAACACCCCAACATACCACCCCAAAAACGTGCATTACCGCGACCTCGCATAAGGCCTAAAGTCGCGTCCAAAATGCACTTTCAAACTAGGCCCAAAACACCCCTTCCCCTCCATGAATTTTCTTCAAAACACTTGCAAACAAAATTAGACTTTCCCACCTCTGATCCCAGCTAACTACATCCACTTGGAACCACCTGGAACACCCTGCAATCGAACCCCAAAAACATGTAAACACTCACATTTAACATGGGCTCCTATGGCAGCTCCTTCCTTCCTCGACTTTCACGAAAAACACCCTTCCCATCGATCGATTCCTCCCAATCTTCCTGCACACCCATGAATTCCCCCTCCCTACCACTCACAGCAGCCCCGTTCCTCTGGAGCAAGTGGAACACCCTTAAAACCACTTCTCCACCACCCCAAAAACGCCCATTGGATAACATGGCGATTCAGGCCATCACTCAAAAAGTGCTTTTTTCGCACTTCCCCTACTTCGATCCTCTTGAAACTCACTGGGACATTAGTTCCAGCGATTATGAAGAATCTCAGCAAGAATTACACAAATCCATCCAGTGGAAGGGGTACGACTTTTGCGGCAAACACGCGCCCCCCGCAAACACGCAAAATCACCCCAAAATCAGCCAAATCTGGATCGATTTTTGCCAAACCACTGGAAAACCTTCCCAACACCAAACCACACAAGTCCAAACCAAATCCAGCCAAATCGGACCAACCCCAACCCAGCCAGACCAACACAAACCCTTCCAAAACACCAATATTGGCGAAACTGAATCGAGCCCTGAGCCCTAGACTCGGGGAAACCCTAGCAATTCCAACCCTAAGCCCTAGACACCTTCCCAACCCTACCTCCTAACCCTAGACACCTCCCCAACCCTACCTCCTAACCCTACACACTCCTCTGAACCCTAAACACCTAACCGCAACGACGCACACTCCCCTAAACCCTAGAAACAAGCCTCAACCCTACCCTCATACCCTAGTCCCCAGCCTTAAACCCTATTCCCAAGCCCCAAACCCTAGTCCGGAGCCCTAAAGACCCGTCCTGAGCCCTAAGCCCTACGTCCCAGCTCTAAGCCCTAACATCCCAGCCCTAAACCCTAAAGCCTAGTCTTACACACGAACCCTAAACCCTAGTCTCCAGTCCTACAAACTACCCTCCTTCCCTGCCCTAAACCCTGAAACCCAGTCCCGAACCCTAAAGCCTGGCCCTAAGCCCTAATCCCCGAGCCTGCAGCCCTAGCCCGCAGCCCTAAGCCCTAGCAGGGAGCCCCGAACCCTAAAGCCTGGCCCTAAGCCCTAATCCCCAGCCCTAAAACACAAGCCTTCCACCCTCACTCTCACCCCTAAACACTCACAACAACCCTTCCACCCTTATCCCAATTCCCACACACTTGCCCTGAGCCCTAAACCCTGGAATCCACATATAAGTCGCCCTCTTGTGGCTTTCATCTGCAATAACGCAGTACCGGCAATGTTAGCCAATGGCACGAAAGTGCACCTTGAAAACAGGCCCAAATTCGCATTTCCCCTCAACCTACGAGCAAACTACTATTTTTCTCAATAACTAGACATTCCCAACATACCTCCCAACCCCTTAAACACATTCCCAAAAATAGGGAACACCCCAAAATACCCTCCCAAACAACCGCATTACCGCGACCTCTGGGCCAGCCAATGTTAGCCAATGGCACGAAAGTACACTTACAAAACAGGCCAAAAGTACCCTTTCCCCTCCACCTACAACCAAACTGCTATTTTTCCCAGAAACTAGACATTCCCAACATTGCTCCCACACCCCTAAACTCCTTCCCAAAAACCTAGAACACCCCAACATACCACCCCAAAAACGTGCATTACCGCGACCTCGCATAAGGCCTAAAGTCGCGTCCAAAATGCACTTTCAAACTAGGCCCAAAACACCCCTTCCCCTCCATGAATTTTCTTCAAAACACTTGCAAACAAAATTAGACTTTCCCACCTCTGATCCCAGCTAACTACATCCACTTGGAACCACCTGGAACACCCTGCAATCGAACCCCAAAAACATGTAAACACTCACATTTAACATGGGCTCCTATGGCAGCTCCTTCCTTCCTCGACTTTCACGAAAAACACCCTTCCCATCGATCGATTCCTCCCAATCTTCCTGCACACCCATGAATTCCCCCTCCCTACCACTCACAGCAGCCCCGTTCCTCTGGAGCAAGTGGAACACCCTTAAAACCACTTCTCCACCACCCCAAAAACGCCCATTGGATAACATGGCGATTCAGGCCATCACTCAAAAAGTGCTTTTTTCGCACTTCCCCTACTTCGATCCTCTTGAAACTCACTGGGACATTAGTTCCAGCGATTATGAAGAATCTCAGCAAGAATTACACAAATCCATCCAGTGGAAGGGGTACGACTTTTGCGGCAAACACGCGCCCCCCGCAAACACGCAAAATCACCCCAAAATCAGCCAAATCTGGATCGATTTTTGCCAAACCACTGGAAAACCTTCCCAACACCAAACCACACAAGTCCAAACCAAATCCAGCCAAATCGGACCAACCCCAACCCAGCCAGACCAACACAAACCCTTCCAAAACACCAATATTGGCGAAACTGAATCGAGCCCTGAGCCCTAGACTCGGGGAAACCCTAGCAATTCCAACCCTAAGCCCTAGACACCTTCCCAACCCTACCTCCTAACCCTAGACACCTCCCCAACCCTACCTCCTAACCCTACACACTCCTCTGAACCCTAAACACCTAACCGCAACGACGCACACTCCCCTAAACCCTAGAAACAAGCCTCAACCCTACCCTCATACCCTAGTCCCCAGCCTTAAACCCTATTCCCAAGCCCCAAACCCTAGTCCGGAGCCCTAAAGACCCGTCCTGAGCCCTAAGCCCTACGTCCCAGCTCTAAGCCCTAACATCCCAGCCCTAAACCCTAAAGCCTAGTCTTACACACGAACCCTAAACCCTAGTCTCCAGTCCTACAAACTACCCTCCTTCCCTGCCCTAAACCCTGAAACCCAGTCCCGAACCCTAAAGCCTGGCCCTAAGCCCTAATCCCCGAGCCTGCAGCCCTAGCCCGCAGCCCTAAGCCCTAGCAGGGAGCCCCGAACCCTAAAGCCTGGCCCTAAGCCCTAATCCCCAGCCCTAAAACACAAGCCTTCCACCCTCACTCTCACCCCTAAACACTCACAACAACCCTTCCACCCTTATCCCAATTCCCACACACTTGCCCTGAGCCCTAAACCCTGGAATCCACATATAAGTCGCCCTCTTGTGGCTTTCATCTGCAATAACGCAGTACCGGCAATGTTAGCCAATGGCACGAAAGTGCACCTTGAAAACAGGCCCAAATTCGCATTTCCCCTCAACCTACGAGCAAACTACTATTTTTCTCAATAACTAGACATTCCCAACATACCTCCCAACCCCTTAAACACATTCCCAAAAATAGGGAACACCCCAAAATACCCTCCCAAACAACCGCATTACCGCGACCTCTGGGCCAGCCAATGTTAGCCAATGGCACGAAAGTACACTTACAAAACAGGCCAAAAGTACCCTTTCCCCTCCACCTACAACCAAACTGCTATTTTTCCCAGAAACTAGACATTCCCAACATTGCTCCCACACCCCTAAACTCCTTCCCAAAAACCTAGAACACCCCAACATACCACCCCAAAAACGTGCATTACCGCGACCTCGCATAAGGCCTAAAGTCGCGTCCAAAATGCACTTTCAAACTAGGCCCAAAACACCCCTTCCCCTCCATGAATTTTCTTCAAAACACTTGCAAACAAAATTAGACTTTCCCACCTCTGATCCCAGCTAACTACATCCACTTGGAACCACCTGGAACACCCTGCAATCGAACCCCAAAAACATGTAAACACTCACATTTAACATGGGCTCCTATGGCAGCTCCTTCCTTCCTCGACTTTCACGAAAAACACCCTTCCCATCGATCGATTCCTCCCAATCTTCCTGCACACCCATGAATTCCCCCTCCCTACCACTCACAGCAGCCCCGTTCCTCTGGAGCAAGTGGAACACCCTTAAAACCACTTCTCCACCACCCCAAAAACGCCCATTGGATAACATGGCGATTCAGGCCATCACTCAAAAAGTGCTTTTTTCGCACTTCCCCTACTTCGATCCTCTTGAAACTCACTGGGACATTAGTTCCAGCGATTATGAAGAATCTCAGCAAGAATTACACAAATCCATCCAGTGGAAGGGGTACGACTTTTGCGGCAAACACGCGCCCCCCGCAAACACGCAAAATCACCCCAAAATCAGCCAAATCTGGATCGATTTTTGCCAAACCACTGGAAAACCTTCCCAACACCAAACCACACAAGTCCAAACCAAATCCAGCCAAATCGGACCAACCCCAACCCAGCCAGACCAACACAAACCCTTCCAAAACACCAATATTGGCGAAACTGAATCGAGCCCTGAGCCCTAGACTCGGGGAAACCCTAGCAATTCCAACCCTAAGCCCTAGACACCTTCCCAACCCTACCTCCTAACCCTAGACACCTCCCCAACCCTACCTCCTAACCCTACACACTCCTCTGAACCCTAAACACCTAACCGCAACGACGCACACTCCCCTAAACCCTAGAAACAAGCCTCAACCCTACCCTCATACCCTAGTCCCCAGCCTTAAACCCTATTCCCAAGCCCCAAACCCTAGTCCGGAGCCCTAAAGACCCGTCCTGAGCCCTAAGCCCTACGTCCCAGCTCTAAGCCCTAACATCCCAGCCCTAAACCCTAAAGCCTAGTCTTACACACGAACCCTAAACCCTAGTCTCCAGTCCTACAAACTACCCTCCTTCCCTGCCCTAAACCCTGAAACCCAGTCCCGAACCCTAAAGCCTGGCCCTAAGCCCTAATCCCCGAGCCTGCAGCCCTAGCCCGCAGCCCTAAGCCCTAGCAGGGAGCCCCGAACCCTAAAGCCTGGCCCTAAGCCCTAATCCCCAGCCCTAAAACACAAGCCTTCCACCCTCACTCTCACCCCTAAACACTCACAACAACCCTTCCACCCTTATCCCAATTCCCACACACTTGCCCTGAGCCCTAAACCCTGGAATCCACATATAAGTCGCCCTCTTGTGGCTTTCATCTGCAATAACGCAGTACCGGCAATGTTAGCCAATGGCACGAAAGTGCACCTTGAAAACAGGCCCAAATTCGCATTTCCCCTCAACCTACGAGCAAACTACTATTTTTCTCAATAACTAGACATTCCCAACATACCTCCCAACCCCTTAAACACATTCCCAAAAATAGGGAACACCCCAAAATACCCTCCCAAACAACCGCATTACCGCGACCTCTGGGCCAGCCAATGTTAGCCAATGGCACGAAAGTACACTTACAAAACAGGCCAAAAGTACCCTTTCCCCTCCACCTACAACCAAACTGCTATTTTTCCCAGAAACTAGACATTCCCAACATTGCTCCCACACCCCTAAACTCCTTCCCAAAAACCTAGAACACCCCAACATACCACCCCAAAAACGTGCATTACCGCGACCTCGCATAAGGCCTAAAGTCGCGTCCAAAATGCACTTTCAAACTAGGCCCAAAACACCCCTTCCCCTCCATGAATTTTCTTCAAAACACTTGCAAACAAAATTAGACTTTCCCACCTCTGATCCCAGCTAACTACATCCACTTGGAACCACCTGGAACACCCTGCAATCGAACCCCAAAAACATGTAAACACTCACATTTAACATGGGCTCCTATGGCAGCTCCTTCCTTCCTCGACTTTCACGAAAAACACCCTTCCCATCGATCGATTCCTCCCAATCTTCCTGCACACCCATGAATTCCCCCTCCCTACCACTCACAGCAGCCCCGTTCCTCTGGAGCAAGTGGAACACCCTTAAAACCACTTCTCCACCACCCCAAAAACGCCCATTGGATAACATGGCGATTCAGGCCATCACTCAAAAAGTGCTTTTTTCGCACTTCCCCTACTTCGATCCTCTTGAAACTCACTGGGACATTAGTTCCAGCGATTATGAAGAATCTCAGCAAGAATTACACAAATCCATCCAGTGGAAGGGGTACGACTTTTGCGGCAAACACGCGCCCCCCGCAAACACGCAAAATCACCCCAAAATCAGCCAAATCTGGATCGATTTTTGCCAAACCACTGGAAAACCTTCCCAACACCAAACCACACAAGTCCAAACCAAATCCAGCCAAATCGGACCAACCCCAACCCAGCCAGACCAACACAAACCCTTCCAAAACACCAATATTGGCGAAACTGAATCGAGCCCTGAGCCCTAGACTCGGGGAAACCCTAGCAATTCCAACCCTAAGCCCTAGACACCTTCCCAACCCTACCTCCTAACCCTAGACACCTCCCCAACCCTACCTCCTAACCCTACACACTCCTCTGAACCCTAAACACCTAACCGCAACGACGCACACTCCCCTAAACCCTAGAAACAAGCCTCAACCCTACCCTCATACCCTAGTCCCCAGCCTTAAACCCTATTCCCAAGCCCCAAACCCTAGTCCGGAGCCCTAAAGACCCGTCCTGAGCCCTAAGCCCTACGTCCCAGCTCTAAGCCCTAACATCCCAGCCCTAAACCCTAAAGCCTAGTCTTACACACGAACCCTAAACCCTAGTCTCCAGTCCTACAAACTACCCTCCTTCCCTGCCCTAAACCCTGAAACCCAGTCCCGAACCCTAAAGCCTGGCCCTAAGCCCTAATCCCCGAGCCTGCAGCCCTAGCCCGCAGCCCTAAGCCCTAGCAGGGAGCCCCGAACCCTAAAGCCTGGCCCTAAGCCCTAATCCCCAGCCCTAAAACACAAGCCTTCCACCCTCACTCTCACCCCTAAACACTCACAACAACCCTTCCACCCTTATCCCAATTCCCACACACTTGCCCTGAGCCCTAAACCCTGGAATCCACATATAAGTCGCCCTCTTGTGGCTTTCATCTGCAATAACGCAGTACCGGCAATGTTAGCCAATGGCACGAAAGTGCACCTTGAAAACAGGCCCAAATTCGCATTTCCCCTCAACCTACGAGCAAACTACTATTTTTCTCAATAACTAGACATTCCCAACATACCTCCCAACCCCTTAAACACATTCCCAAAAATAGGGAACACCCCAAAATACCCTCCCAAACAACCGCATTACCGCGACCTCTGGGCCAGCCAATGTTAGCCAATGGCACGAAAGTACACTTACAAAACAGGCCAAAAGTACCCTTTCCCCTCCACCTACAACCAAACTGCTATTTTTCCCAGAAACTAGACATTCCCAACATTGCTCCCACACCCCTAAACTCCTTCCCAAAAACCTAGAACACCCCAACATACCACCCCAAAAACGTGCATTACCGCGACCTCGCATAAGGCCTAAAGTCGCGTCCAAAATGCACTTTCAAACTAGGCCCAAAACACCCCTTCCCCTCCATGAATTTTCTTCAAAACACTTGCAAACAAAATTAGACTTTCCCACCTCTGATCCCAGCTAACTACATCCACTTGGAACCACCTGGAACACCCTGCAATCGAACCCCAAAAACATGTAAACACTCACATTTAACATGGGCTCCTATGGCAGCTCCTTCCTTCCTCGACTTTCACGAAAAACACCCTTCCCATCGATCGATTCCTCCCAATCTTCCTGCACACCCATGAATTCCCCCTCCCTACCACTCACAGCAGCCCCGTTCCTCTGGAGCAAGTGGAACACCCTTAAAACCACTTCTCCACCACCCCAAAAACGCCCATTGGATAACATGGCGATTCAGGCCATCACTCAAAAAGTGCTTTTTTCGCACTTCCCCTACTTCGATCCTCTTGAAACTCACTGGGACATTAGTTCCAGCGATTATGAAGAATCTCAGCAAGAATTACACAAATCCATCCAGTGGAAGGGGTACGACTTTTGCGGCAAACACGCGCCCCCCGCAAACACGCAAAATCACCCCAAAATCAGCCAAATCTGGATCGATTTTTGCCAAACCACTGGAAAACCTTCCCAACACCAAACCACACAAGTCCAAACCAAATCCAGCCAAATCGGACCAACCCCAACCCAGCCAGACCAACACAAACCCTTCCAAAACACCAATATTGGCGAAACTGAATCGAGCCCTGAGCCCTAGACTCGGGGAAACCCTAGCAATTCCAACCCTAAGCCCTAGACACCTTCCCAACCCTACCTCCTAACCCTAGACACCTCCCCAACCCTACCTCCTAACCCTACACACTCCTCTGAACCCTAAACACCTAACCGCAACGACGCACACTCCCCTAAACCCTAGAAACAAGCCTCAACCCTACCCTCATACCCTAGTCCCCAGCCTTAAACCCTATTCCCAAGCCCCAAACCCTAGTCCGGAGCCCTAAAGACCCGTCCTGAGCCCTAAGCCCTACGTCCCAGCTCTAAGCCCTAACATCCCAGCCCTAAACCCTAAAGCCTAGTCTTACACACGAACCCTAAACCCTAGTCTCCAGTCCTACAAACTACCCTCCTTCCCTGCCCTAAACCCTGAAACCCAGTCCCGAACCCTAAAGCCTGGCCCTAAGCCCTAATCCCCGAGCCTGCAGCCCTAGCCCGCAGCCCTAAGCCCTAGCAGGGAGCCCCGAACCCTAAAGCCTGGCCCTAAGCCCTAATCCCCAGCCCTAAAACACAAGCCTTCCACCCTCACTCTCACCCCTAAACACTCACAACAACCCTTCCACCCTTATCCCAATTCCCACACACTTGCCCTGAGCCCTAAACCCTGGAATCCACATATAAGTCGCCCTCTTGTGGCTTTCATCTGCAATAACGCAGTACCGGCAATGTTAGCCAATGGCACGAAAGTGCACCTTGAAAACAGGCCCAAATTCGCATTTCCCCTCAACCTACGAGCAAACTACTATTTTTCTCAATAACTAGACATTCCCAACATACCTCCCAACCCCTTAAACACATTCCCAAAAATAGGGAACACCCCAAAATACCCTCCCAAACAACCGCATTACCGCGACCTCTGGGCCAGCCAATGTTAGCCAATGGCACGAAAGTACACTTACAAAACAGGCCAAAAGTACCCTTTCCCCTCCACCTACAACCAAACTGCTATTTTTCCCAGAAACTAGACATTCCCAACATTGCTCCCACACCCCTAAACTCCTTCCCAAAAACCTAGAACACCCCAACATACCACCCCAAAAACGTGCATTACCGCGACCTCGCATAAGGCCTAAAGTCGCGTCCAAAATGCACTTTCAAACTAGGCCCAAAACACCCCTTCCCCTCCATGAATTTTCTTCAAAACACTTGCAAACAAAATTAGACTTTCCCACCTCTGATCCCAGCTAACTACATCCACTTGGAACCACCTGGAACACCCTGCAATCGAACCCCAAAAACATGTAAACACTCACATTTAACATGGGCTCCTATGGCAGCTCCTTCCTTCCTCGACTTTCACGAAAAACACCCTTCCCATCGATCGATTCCTCCCAATCTTCCTGCACACCCATGAATTCCCCCTCCCTACCACTCACAGCAGCCCCGTTCCTCTGGAGCAAGTGGAACACCCTTAAAACCACTTCTCCACCACCCCAAAAACGCCCATTGGATAACATGGCGATTCAGGCCATCACTCAAAAAGTGCTTTTTTCGCACTTCCCCTACTTCGATCCTCTTGAAACTCACTGGGACATTAGTTCCAGCGATTATGAAGAATCTCAGCAAGAATTACACAAATCCATCCAGTGGAAGGGGTACGACTTTTGCGGCAAACACGCGCCCCCCGCAAACACGCAAAATCACCCCAAAATCAGCCAAATCTGGATCGATTTTTGCCAAACCACTGGAAAACCTTCCCAACACCAAACCACACAAGTCCAAACCAAATCCAGCCAAATCGGACCAACCCCAACCCAGCCAGACCAACACAAACCCTTCCAAAACACCAATATTGGCGAAACTGAATCGAGCCCTGAGCCCTAGACTCGGGGAAACCCTAGCAATTCCAACCCTAAGCCCTAGACACCTTCCCAACCCTACCTCCTAACCCTAGACACCTCCCCAACCCTACCTCCTAACCCTACACACTCCTCTGAACCCTAAACACCTAACCGCAACGACGCACACTCCCCTAAACCCTAGAAACAAGCCTCAACCCTACCCTCATACCCTAGTCCCCAGCCTTAAACCCTATTCCCAAGCCCCAAACCCTAGTCCGGAGCCCTAAAGACCCGTCCTGAGCCCTAAGCCCTACGTCCCAGCTCTAAGCCCTAACATCCCAGCCCTAAACCCTAAAGCCTAGTCTTACACACGAACCCTAAACCCTAGTCTCCAGTCCTACAAACTACCCTCCTTCCCTGCCCTAAACCCTGAAACCCAGTCCCGAACCCTAAAGCCTGGCCCTAAGCCCTAATCCCCGAGCCTGCAGCCCTAGCCCGCAGCCCTAAGCCCTAGCAGGGAGCCCCGAACCCTAAAGCCTGGCCCTAAGCCCTAATCCCCAGCCCTAAAACACAAGCCTTCCACCCTCACTCTCACCCCTAAACACTCACAACAACCCTTCCACCCTTATCCCAATTCCCACACACTTGCCCTGAGCCCTAAACCCTGGAATCCACATATAAGTCGCCCTCTTGTGGCTTTCATCTGCAATAACGCAGTACCGGCAATGTTAGCCAATGGCACGAAAGTGCACCTTGAAAACAGGCCCAAATTCGCATTTCCCCTCAACCTACGAGCAAACTACTATTTTTCTCAATAACTAGACATTCCCAACATACCTCCCAACCCCTTAAACACATTCCCAAAAATAGGGAACACCCCAAAATACCCTCCCAAACAACCGCATTACCGCGACCTCTGGGCCAGCCAATGTTAGCCAATGGCACGAAAGTACACTTACAAAACAGGCCAAAAGTACCCTTTCCCCTCCACCTACAACCAAACTGCTATTTTTCCCAGAAACTAGACATTCCCAACATTGCTCCCACACCCCTAAACTCCTTCCCAAAAACCTAGAACACCCCAACATACCACCCCAAAAACGTGCATTACCGCGACCTCGCATAAGGCCTAAAGTCGCGTCCAAAATGCACTTTCAAACTAGGCCCAAAACACCCCTTCCCCTCCATGAATTTTCTTCAAAACACTTGCAAACAAAATTAGACTTTCCCACCTCTGATCCCAGCTAACTACATCCACTTGGAACCACCTGGAACACCCTGCAATCGAACCCCAAAAACATGTAAACACTCACATTTAACATGGGCTCCTATGGCAGCTCCTTCCTTCCTCGACTTTCACGAAAAACACCCTTCCCATCGATCGATTCCTCCCAATCTTCCTGCACACCCATGAATTCCCCCTCCCTACCACTCACAGCAGCCCCGTTCCTCTGGAGCAAGTGGAACACCCTTAAAACCACTTCTCCACCACCCCAAAAACGCCCATTGGATAACATGGCGATTCAGGCCATCACTCAAAAAGTGCTTTTTTCGCACTTCCCCTACTTCGATCCTCTTGAAACTCACTGGGACATTAGTTCCAGCGATTATGAAGAATCTCAGCAAGAATTACACAAATCCATCCAGTGGAAGGGGTACGACTTTTGCGGCAAACACGCGCCCCCCGCAAACACGCAAAATCACCCCAAAATCAGCCAAATCTGGATCGATTTTTGCCAAACCACTGGAAAACCTTCCCAACACCAAACCACACAAGTCCAAACCAAATCCAGCCAAATCGGACCAACCCCAACCCAGCCAGACCAACACAAACCCTTCCAAAACACCAATATTGGCGAAACTGAATCGAGCCCTGAGCCCTAGACTCGGGGAAACCCTAGCAATTCCAACCCTAAGCCCTAGACACCTTCCCAACCCTACCTCCTAACCCTAGACACCTCCCCAACCCTACCTCCTAACCCTACACACTCCTCTGAACCCTAAACACCTAACCGCAACGACGCACACTCCCCTAAACCCTAGAAACAAGCCTCAACCCTACCCTCATACCCTAGTCCCCAGCCTTAAACCCTATTCCCAAGCCCCAAACCCTAGTCCGGAGCCCTAAAGACCCGTCCTGAGCCCTAAGCCCTACGTCCCAGCTCTAAGCCCTAACATCCCAGCCCTAAACCCTAAAGCCTAGTCTTACACACGAACCCTAAACCCTAGTCTCCAGTCCTACAAACTACCCTCCTTCCCTGCCCTAAACCCTGAAACCCAGTCCCGAACCCTAAAGCCTGGCCCTAAGCCCTAATCCCCGAGCCTGCAGCCCTAGCCCGCAGCCCTAAGCCCTAGCAGGGAGCCCCGAACCCTAAAGCCTGGCCCTAAGCCCTAATCCCCAGCCCTAAAACACAAGCCTTCCACCCTCACTCTCACCCCTAAACACTCACAACAACCCTTCCACCCTTATCCCAATTCCCACACACTTGCCCTGAGCCCTAAACCCTGGAATCCACATATAAGTCGCCCTCTTGTGGCTTTCATCTGCAATAACGCAGTACCGGCAATGTTAGCCAATGGCACGAAAGTGCACCTTGAAAACAGGCCCAAATTCGCATTTCCCCTCAACCTACGAGCAAACTACTATTTTTCTCAATAACTAGACATTCCCAACATACCTCCCAACCCCTTAAACACATTCCCAAAAATAGGGAACACCCCAAAATACCCTCCCAAACAACCGCATTACCGCGACCTCTGGGCCAGCCAATGTTAGCCAATGGCACGAAAGTACACTTACAAAACAGGCCAAAAGTACCCTTTCCCCTCCACCTACAACCAAACTGCTATTTTTCCCAGAAACTAGACATTCCCAACATTGCTCCCACACCCCTAAACTCCTTCCCAAAAACCTAGAACACCCCAACATACCACCCCAAAAACGTGCATTACCGCGACCTCGCATAAGGCCTAAAGTCGCGTCCAAAATGCACTTTCAAACTAGGCCCAAAACACCCCTTCCCCTCCATGAATTTTCTTCAAAACACTTGCAAACAAAATTAGACTTTCCCACCTCTGATCCCAGCTAACTACATCCACTTGGAACCACCTGGAACACCCTGCAATCGAACCCCAAAAACATGTAAACACTCACATTTAACATGGGCTCCTATGGCAGCTCCTTCCTTCCTCGACTTTCACGAAAAACACCCTTCCCATCGATCGATTCCTCCCAATCTTCCTGCACACCCATGAATTCCCCCTCCCTACCACTCACAGCAGCCCCGTTCCTCTGGAGCAAGTGGAACACCCTTAAAACCACTTCTCCACCACCCCAAAAACGCCCATTGGATAACATGGCGATTCAGGCCATCACTCAAAAAGTGCTTTTTTCGCACTTCCCCTACTTCGATCCTCTTGAAACTCACTGGGACATTAGTTCCAGCGATTATGAAGAATCTCAGCAAGAATTACACAAATCCATCCAGTGGAAGGGGTACGACTTTTGCGGCAAACACGCGCCCCCCGCAAACACGCAAAATCACCCCAAAATCAGCCAAATCTGGATCGATTTTTGCCAAACCACTGGAAAACCTTCCCAACACCAAACCACACAAGTCCAAACCAAATCCAGCCAAATCGGACCAACCCCAACCCAGCCAGACCAACACAAACCCTTCCAAAACACCAATATTGGCGAAACTGAATCGAGCCCTGAGCCCTAGACTCGGGGAAACCCTAGCAATTCCAACCCTAAGCCCTAGACACCTTCCCAACCCTACCTCCTAACCCTAGACACCTCCCCAACCCTACCTCCTAACCCTACACACTCCTCTGAACCCTAAACACCTAACCGCAACGACGCACACTCCCCTAAACCCTAGAAACAAGCCTCAACCCTACCCTCATACCCTAGTCCCCAGCCTTAAACCCTATTCCCAAGCCCCAAACCCTAGTCCGGAGCCCTAAAGACCCGTCCTGAGCCCTAAGCCCTACGTCCCAGCTCTAAGCCCTAACATCCCAGCCCTAAACCCTAAAGCCTAGTCTTACACACGAACCCTAAACCCTAGTCTCCAGTCCTACAAACTACCCTCCTTCCCTGCCCTAAACCCTGAAACCCAGTCCCGAACCCTAAAGCCTGGCCCTAAGCCCTAATCCCCGAGCCTGCAGCCCTAGCCCGCAGCCCTAAGCCCTAGCAGGGAGCCCCGAACCCTAAAGCCTGGCCCTAAGCCCTAATCCCCAGCCCTAAAACACAAGCCTTCCACCCTCACTCTCACCCCTAAACACTCACAACAACCCTTCCACCCTTATCCCAATTCCCACACACTTGCCCTGAGCCCTAAACCCTGGAATCCACATATAAGTCGCCCTCTTGTGGCTTTCATCTGCAATAACGCAGTACCGGCAATGTTAGCCAATGGCACGAAAGTGCACCTTGAAAACAGGCCCAAATTCGCATTTCCCCTCAACCTACGAGCAAACTACTATTTTTCTCAATAACTAGACATTCCCAACATACCTCCCAACCCCTTAAACACATTCCCAAAAATAGGGAACACCCCAAAATACCCTCCCAAACAACCGCATTACCGCGACCTCTGGGCCAGCCAATGTTAGCCAATGGCACGAAAGTACACTTACAAAACAGGCCAAAAGTACCCTTTCCCCTCCACCTACAACCAAACTGCTATTTTTCCCAGAAACTAGACATTCCCAACATTGCTCCCACACCCCTAAACTCCTTCCCAAAAACCTAGAACACCCCAACATACCACCCCAAAAACGTGCATTACCGCGACCTCGCATAAGGCCTAAAGTCGCGTCCAAAATGCACTTTCAAACTAGGCCCAAAACACCCCTTCCCCTCCATGAATTTTCTTCAAAACACTTGCAAACAAAATTAGACTTTCCCACCTCTGATCCCAGCTAACTACATCCACTTGGAACCACCTGGAACACCCTGCAATCGAACCCCAAAAACATGTAAACACTCACATTTAACATGGGCTCCTATGGCAGCTCCTTCCTTCCTCGACTTTCACGAAAAACACCCTTCCCATCGATCGATTCCTCCCAATCTTCCTGCACACCCATGAATTCCCCCTCCCTACCACTCACAGCAGCCCCGTTCCTCTGGAGCAAGTGGAACACCCTTAAAACCACTTCTCCACCACCCCAAAAACGCCCATTGGATAACATGGCGATTCAGGCCATCACTCAAAAAGTGCTTTTTTCGCACTTCCCCTACTTCGATCCTCTTGAAACTCACTGGGACATTAGTTCCAGCGATTATGAAGAATCTCAGCAAGAATTACACAAATCCATCCAGTGGAAGGGGTACGACTTTTGCGGCAAACACGCGCCCCCCGCAAACACGCAAAATCACCCCAAAATCAGCCAAATCTGGATCGATTTTTGCCAAACCACTGGAAAACCTTCCCAACACCAAACCACACAAGTCCAAACCAAATCCAGCCAAATCGGACCAACCCCAACCCAGCCAGACCAACACAAACCCTTCCAAAACACCAATATTGGCGAAACTGAATCGAGCCCTGAGCCCTAGACTCGGGGAAACCCTAGCAATTCCAACCCTAAGCCCTAGACACCTTCCCAACCCTACCTCCTAACCCTAGACACCTCCCCAACCCTACCTCCTAACCCTACACACTCCTCTGAACCCTAAACACCTAACCGCAACGACGCACACTCCCCTAAACCCTAGAAACAAGCCTCAACCCTACCCTCATACCCTAGTCCCCAGCCTTAAACCCTATTCCCAAGCCCCAAACCCTAGTCCGGAGCCCTAAAGACCCGTCCTGAGCCCTAAGCCCTACGTCCCAGCTCTAAGCCCTAACATCCCAGCCCTAAACCCTAAAGCCTAGTCTTACACACGAACCCTAAACCCTAGTCTCCAGTCCTACAAACTACCCTCCTTCCCTGCCCTAAACCCTGAAACCCAGTCCCGAACCCTAAAGCCTGGCCCTAAGCCCTAATCCCCGAGCCTGCAGCCCTAGCCCGCAGCCCTAAGCCCTAGCAGGGAGCCCCGAACCCTAAAGCCTGGCCCTAAGCCCTAATCCCCAGCCCTAAAACACAAGCCTTCCACCCTCACTCTCACCCCTAAACACTCACAACAACCCTTCCACCCTTATCCCAATTCCCACACACTTGCCCTGAGCCCTAAACCCTGGAATCCACATATAAGTCGCCCTCTTGTGGCTTTCATCTGCAATAACGCAGTACCGGCAATGTTAGCCAATGGCACGAAAGTGCACCTTGAAAACAGGCCCAAATTCGCATTTCCCCTCAACCTACGAGCAAACTACTATTTTTCTCAATAACTAGACATTCCCAACATACCTCCCAACCCCTTAAACACATTCCCAAAAATAGGGAACACCCCAAAATACCCTCCCAAACAACCGCATTACCGCGACCTCTGGGCCAGCCAATGTTAGCCAATGGCACGAAAGTACACTTACAAAACAGGCCAAAAGTACCCTTTCCCCTCCACCTACAACCAAACTGCTATTTTTCCCAGAAACTAGACATTCCCAACATTGCTCCCACACCCCTAAACTCCTTCCCAAAAACCTAGAACACCCCAACATACCACCCCAAAAACGTGCATTACCGCGACCTCGCATAAGGCCTAAAGTCGCGTCCAAAATGCACTTTCAAACTAGGCCCAAAACACCCCTTCCCCTCCATGAATTTTCTTCAAAACACTTGCAAACAAAATTAGACTTTCCCACCTCTGATCCCAGCTAACTACATCCACTTGGAACCACCTGGAACACCCTGCAATCGAACCCCAAAAACATGTAAACACTCACATTTAACATGGGCTCCTATGGCAGCTCCTTCCTTCCTCGACTTTCACGAAAAACACCCTTCCCATCGATCGATTCCTCCCAATCTTCCTGCACACCCATGAATTCCCCCTCCCTACCACTCACAGCAGCCCCGTTCCTCTGGAGCAAGTGGAACACCCTTAAAACCACTTCTCCACCACCCCAAAAACGCCCATTGGATAACATGGCGATTCAGGCCATCACTCAAAAAGTGCTTTTTTCGCACTTCCCCTACTTCGATCCTCTTGAAACTCACTGGGACATTAGTTCCAGCGATTATGAAGAATCTCAGCAAGAATTACACAAATCCATCCAGTGGAAGGGGTACGACTTTTGCGGCAAACACGCGCCCCCCGCAAACACGCAAAATCACCCCAAAATCAGCCAAATCTGGATCGATTTTTGCCAAACCACTGGAAAACCTTCCCAACACCAAACCACACAAGTCCAAACCAAATCCAGCCAAATCGGACCAACCCCAACCCAGCCAGACCAACACAAACCCTTCCAAAACACCAATATTGGCGAAACTGAATCGAGCCCTGAGCCCTAGACTCGGGGAAACCCTAGCAATTCCAACCCTAAGCCCTAGACACCTTCCCAACCCTACCTCCTAACCCTAGACACCTCCCCAACCCTACCTCCTAACCCTACACACTCCTCTGAACCCTAAACACCTAACCGCAACGACGCACACTCCCCTAAACCCTAGAAACAAGCCTCAACCCTACCCTCATACCCTAGTCCCCAGCCTTAAACCCTATTCCCAAGCCCCAAACCCTAGTCCGGAGCCCTAAAGACCCGTCCTGAGCCCTAAGCCCTACGTCCCAGCTCTAAGCCCTAACATCCCAGCCCTAAACCCTAAAGCCTAGTCTTACACACGAACCCTAAACCCTAGTCTCCAGTCCTACAAACTACCCTCCTTCCCTGCCCTAAACCCTGAAACCCAGTCCCGAACCCTAAAGCCTGGCCCTAAGCCCTAATCCCCGAGCCTGCAGCCCTAGCCCGCAGCCCTAAGCCCTAGCAGGGAGCCCCGAACCCTAAAGCCTGGCCCTAAGCCCTAATCCCCAGCCCTAAAACACAAGCCTTCCACCCTCACTCTCACCCCTAAACACTCACAACAACCCTTCCACCCTTATCCCAATTCCCACACACTTGCCCTGAGCCCTAAACCCTGGAATCCACATATAAGTCGCCCTCTTGTGGCTTTCATCTGCAATAACGCAGTACCGGCAATGTTAGCCAATGGCACGAAAGTGCACCTTGAAAACAGGCCCAAATTCGCATTTCCCCTCAACCTACGAGCAAACTACTATTTTTCTCAATAACTAGACATTCCCAACATACCTCCCAACCCCTTAAACACATTCCCAAAAATAGGGAACACCCCAAAATACCCTCCCAAACAACCGCATTACCGCGACCTCTGGGCCAGCCAATGTTAGCCAATGGCACGAAAGTACACTTACAAAACAGGCCAAAAGTACCCTTTCCCCTCCACCTACAACCAAACTGCTATTTTTCCCAGAAACTAGACATTCCCAACATTGCTCCCACACCCCTAAACTCCTTCCCAAAAACCTAGAACACCCCAACATACCACCCCAAAAACGTGCATTACCGCGACCTCGCATAAGGCCTAAAGTCGCGTCCAAAATGCACTTTCAAACTAGGCCCAAAACACCCCTTCCCCTCCATGAATTTTCTTCAAAACACTTGCAAACAAAATTAGACTTTCCCACCTCTGATCCCAGCTAACTACATCCACTTGGAACCACCTGGAACACCCTGCAATCGAACCCCAAAAACATGTAAACACTCACATTTAACATGGGCTCCTATGGCAGCTCCTTCCTTCCTCGACTTTCACGAAAAACACCCTTCCCATCGATCGATTCCTCCCAATCTTCCTGCACACCCATGAATTCCCCCTCCCTACCACTCACAGCAGCCCCGTTCCTCTGGAGCAAGTGGAACACCCTTAAAACCACTTCTCCACCACCCCAAAAACGCCCATTGGATAACATGGCGATTCAGGCCATCACTCAAAAAGTGCTTTTTTCGCACTTCCCCTACTTCGATCCTCTTGAAACTCACTGGGACATTAGTTCCAGCGATTATGAAGAATCTCAGCAAGAATTACACAAATCCATCCAGTGGAAGGGGTACGACTTTTGCGGCAAACACGCGCCCCCCGCAAACACGCAAAATCACCCCAAAATCAGCCAAATCTGGATCGATTTTTGCCAAACCACTGGAAAACCTTCCCAACACCAAACCACACAAGTCCAAACCAAATCCAGCCAAATCGGACCAACCCCAACCCAGCCAGACCAACACAAACCCTTCCAAAACACCAATATTGGCGAAACTGAATCGAGCCCTGAGCCCTAGACTCGGGGAAACCCTAGCAATTCCAACCCTAAGCCCTAGACACCTTCCCAACCCTACCTCCTAACCCTAGACACCTCCCCAACCCTACCTCCTAACCCTACACACTCCTCTGAACCCTAAACACCTAACCGCAACGACGCACACTCCCCTAAACCCTAGAAACAAGCCTCAACCCTACCCTCATACCCTAGTCCCCAGCCTTAAACCCTATTCCCAAGCCCCAAACCCTAGTCCGGAGCCCTAAAGACCCGTCCTGAGCCCTAAGCCATACGTCCCAGCTCTAAGCCCTAACATCCCAGCCCTAAACCCTAAAGCCTAGTCTTACACACGAACCCTAAACCCTAGTCTCCAGTCCTACAAACTACCCTCCTTCCCTGCCCTAAACCCTGAAACCCAGTCCCGAACCCTAAAGCCTGGCCCTAAGCCCTAATCCCCGAGCCTGCAGCCCTAGCCCGCAGCCCTAAGCCCTAGCAGGGAGCCCCGAACCCTAAAGCCTGGCCCTAAGCCCTAATCCCCAGCCCTAAAACACAAGCCTTCCACCCTCACTCTCACCCCTAAACACTCACAACAACCCTTCCACCCTTATCCCAATTCCCACACACTTGCCCTGAGCCCTAAACCCTGGAATCCACATATAAGTCGCCCTCTTGTGGCTTTCATCTGCAATAACGCAGTACCGGCAATGTTAGCCAATGGCACGAAAGTGCACCTTGAAAACAGGCCCAAATTCGCATTTCCCCTCAACCTACGAGCAAACTACTATTTTTCTCAATAACTAGACATTCCCAACATACCTCCCAACCCCTTAAACACATTCCCAAAAATAGGGAACACCCCAAAATACCCTCCCAAACAACCGCATTACCGCGACCTCTGGGCCAGCCAATGTTAGCCAATGGCACGAAAGTACACTTACAAAACAGGCCAAAAGTACCCTTTCCCCTCCACCTACAACCAAACTGCTATTTTTCCCAGAAACTAGACATTCCCAACATTGCTCCCACACCCCTAAACTCCTTCCCAAAAACCTAGAACACCCCAACATACCACCCCAAAAACGTGCATTACCGCGACCTCGCATAAGGCCTAAAGTCGCGTCCAAAATGCACTTTCAAACTAGGCCCAAAACACCCCTTCCCCTCCATGAATTTTCTTCAAAACACTTGCAAACAAAATTAGACTTTCCCACCTCTGATCCCAGCTAACTACATCCACTTGGAACCACCTGGAACACCCTGCAATCGAACCCCAAAAACATGTAAACACTCACATTTAACATGGGCTCCTATGGCAGCTCCTTCCTTCCTCGACTTTCACGAAAAACACCCTTCCCATCGATCGATTCCTCCCAATCTTCCTGCACACCCATGAATTCCCCCTCCCTACCACTCACAGCAGCCCCGTTCCTCTGGAGCAAGTGGAACACCCTTAAAACCACTTCTCCACCACCCCAAAAACGCCCATTGGATAACATGGCGATTCAGGCCATCACTCAAAAAGTGCTTTTTTCGCACTTCCCCTACTTCGATCCTCTTGAAACTCACTGGGACATTAGTTCCAGCGATTATGAAGAATCTCAGCAAGAATTACACAAATCCATCCAGTGGAAGGGGTACGACTTTTGCGGCAAACACGCGCCCCCCGCAAACACGCAAAATCACCCCAAAATCAGCCAAATCTGGATCGATTTTTGCCAAACCACTGGAAAACCTTCCCAACACCAAACCACACAAGTCCAAACCAAATCCAGCCAAATCGGACCAACCCCAACCCAGCCAGACCAACACAAACCCTTCCAAAACACCAATATTGGCGAAACTGAATCGAGCCCTGAGCCCTAGACTCGGGGAAACCCTAGCAATTCCAACCCTAAGCCCTAGACACCTTCCCAACCCTACCTCCTAACCCTAGACACCTCCCCAACCCTACCTCCTAACCCTACACACTCCTCTGAACCCTAAACACCTAACCGCAACGACGCACACTCCCCTAAACCCTAGAAACAAGCCTCAACCCTACCCTCATACCCTAGTCCCCAGCCTTAAACCCTATTCCCAAGCCCCAAACCCTAGTCCGGAGCCCTAAAGACCCGTCCTGAGCCCTAAGCCATACGTCCCAGCTCTAAGCCCTAACATCCCAGCCCTAAACCCTAAAGCCTAGTCTTACACACGAACCCTAAACCCTAGTCTCCAGTCCTACAAACTACCCTCCTTCCCTGCCCTAAACCCTGAAACCCAGTCCCGAACCCTAAAGCCTGGCCCTAAGCCCTAATCCCCGAGCCTGCAGCCCTAGCCCGCAGCCCTAAGCCCTAGCAGGGAGCCCCGAACCCTAAAGCCTGGCCCTAAGCCCTAATCCCCAGCCCTAAAACACAAGCCTTCCACCCTCACTCTCACCCCTAAACACTCACAACAACCCTTCCACCCTTATCCCAATTCCCACACACTTGCCCTGAGCCCTAAACCCTGGAATCCACATATAAGTCGCCCTCTTGTGGCTTTCATCTGCAATAACGCAGTACCGGCAATGTTAGCCAATGGCACGAAAGTGCACCTTGAAAACAGGCCCAAATTCGCATTTCCCCTCAACCTACGAGCAAACTACTATTTTTCTCAATAACTAGACATTCCCAACATACCTCCCAACCCCTTAAACACATTCCCAAAAATAGGGAACACCCCAAAATACCCTCCCAAACAACCGCATTACCGCGACCTCTGGGCCAGCCAATGTTAGCCAATGGCACGAAAGTACACTTACAAAACAGGCCAAAAGTACCCTTTCCCCTCCACCTACAACCAAACTGCTATTTTTCCCAGAAACTAGACATTCCCAACATTGCTCCCACACCCCTAAACTCCTTCCCAAAAACCTAGAACACCCCAACATACCACCCCAAAAACGTGCATTACCGCGACCTCGCATAAGGCCTAAAGTCGCGTCCAAAATGCACTTTCAAACTAGGCCCAAAACACCCCTTCCCCTCCATGAATTTTCTTCAAAACACTTGCAAACAAAATTAGACTTTCCCACCTCTGATCCCAGCTAACTACATCCACTTGGAACCACCTGGAACACCCTGCAATCGAACCCCAAAAACATGTAAACACTCACATTTAACATGGGCTCCTATGGCAGCTCCTTCCTTCCTCGACTTTCACGAAAAACACCCTTCCCATCGATCGATTCCTCCCAATCTTCCTGCACACCCATGAATTCCCCCTCCCTACCACTCACAGCAGCCCCGTTCCTCTGGAGCAAGTGGAACACCCTTAAAACCACTTCTCCACCACCCCAAAAACGCCCATTGGATAACATGGCGATTCAGGCCATCACTCAAAAAGTGCTTTTTTCGCACTTCCCCTACTTCGATCCTCTTGAAACTCACTGGGACATTAGTTCCAGCGATTATGAAGAATCTCAGCAAGAATTACACAAATCCATCCAGTGGAAGGGGTACGACTTTTGCGGCAAACACGCGCCCCCCGCAAACACGCAAAATCACCCCAAAATCAGCCAAATCTGGATCGATTTTTGCCAAACCACTGGAAAACCTTCCCAACACCAAACCACACAAGTCCAAACCAAATCCAGCCAAATCGGACCAACCCCAACCCAGCCAGACCAACACAAACCCTTCCAAAACACCAATATTGGCGAAACTGAATCGAGCCCTGAGCCCTAGACTCGGGGAAACCCTAGCAATTCCAACCCTAAGCCCTAGACACCTTCCCAACCCTACCTCCTAACCCTAGACACCTCCCCAACCCTACCTCCTAACCCTACACACTCCTCTGAACCCTAAACACCTAACCGCAACGACGCACACTCCCCTAAACCCTAGAAACAAGCCTCAACCCTACCCTCATACCCTAGTCCCCAGCCTTAAACCCTATTCCCAAGCCCCAAACCCTAGTCCGGAGCCCTAAAGACCCGTCCTGAGCCCTAAGCCCTACGTCCCAGCTCTAAGCCCTAACATCCCAGCCCTAAACCCTAAAGCCTAGTCTTACACACGAACCCTAAACCCTAGTCTCCAGTCCTACAAACTACCCTCCTTCCCTGCCCTAAACCCTGAAACCCAGTCCCGAACCCTAAAGCCTGGCCCTAAGCCCTAATCCCCGAGCCTGCAGCCCTAGCCCGCAGCCCTAAGCCCTAGCAGGGAGCCCCGAACCCTAAAGCCTGGCCCTAAGCCCTAATCCCCAGCCCTAAAACACAAGCCTTCCACCCTCACTCTCACCCCTAAACACTCACAACAACCCTTCCACCCTTATCCCAATTCCCACACACTTGCCCTGAGCCCTAAACCCTGGAATCCACATATAAGTCGCCCTCTTGTGGCTTTCATCTGCAATAACGCAGTACCGGCAATGTTAGCCAATGGCACGAAAGTGCACCTTGAAAACAGGCCCAAATTCGCATTTCCCCTCAACCTACGAGCAAACTACTATTTTTCTCAATAACTAGACATTCCCAACATACCTCCCAACCCCTTAAACACATTCCCAAAAATAGGGAACACCCCAAAATACCCTCCCAAACAACCGCATTACCGCGACCTCTGGGCCAGCCAATGTTAGCCAATGGCACGAAAGTACACTTACAAAACAGGCCAAAAGTACCCTTTCCCCTCCACCTACAACCAAACTGCTATTTTTCCCAGAAACTAGACATTCCCAACATTGCTCCCACACCCCTAAACTCCTTCCCAAAAACCTAGAACACCCCAACATACCACCCCAAAAACGTGCATTACCGCGACCTCGCATAAGGCCTAAAGTCGCGTCCAAAATGCACTTTCAAACTAGGCCCAAAACACCCCTTCCCCTCCATGAATTTTCTTCAAAACACTTGCAAACAAAATTAGACTTTCCCACCTCTGATCCCAGCTAACTACATCCACTTGGAACCACCTGGAACACCCTGCAATCGAACCCCAAAAACATGTAAACACTCACATTTAACATGGGCTCCTATGGCAGCTCCTTCCTTCCTCGACTTTCACGAAAAACACCCTTCCCATCGATCGATTCCTCCCAATCTTCCTGCACACCCATGAATTCCCCCTCCCTACCACTCACAGCAGCCCCGTTCCTCTGGAGCAAGTGGAACACCCTTAAAACCACTTCTCCACCACCCCAAAAACGCCCATTGGATAACATGGCGATTCAGGCCATCACTCAAAAAGTGCTTTTTTCGCACTTCCCCTACTTCGATCCTCTTGAAACTCACTGGGACATTAGTTCCAGCGATTATGAAGAATCTCAGCAAGAATTACACAAATCCATCCAGTGGAAGGGGTACGACTTTTGCGGCAAACACGCGCCCCCCGCAAACACGCAAAATCACCCCAAAATCAGCCAAATCTGGATCGATTTTTGCCAAACCACTGGAAAACCTTCCCAACACCAAACCACACAAGTCCAAACCAAATCCAGCCAAATCGGACCAACCCCAACCCAGCCAGACCAACACAAACCCTTCCAAAACACCAATATTGGCGAAACTGAATCGAGCCCTGAGCCCTAGACTCGGGGAAACCCTAGCAATTCCAACCCTAAGCCCTAGACACCTTCCCAACCCTACCTCCTAACCCTAGACACCTCCCCAACCCTACCTCCTAACCCTACACACTCCTCTGAACCCTAAACACCTAACCGCAACGACGCACACTCCCCTAAACCCTAGAAACAAGCCTCAACCCTACCCTCATACCCTAGTCCCCAGCCTTAAACCCTATTCCCAAGCCCCAAACCCTAGTCCGGAGCCCTAAAGACCCGTCCTGAGCCCTAAGCCATACGTCCCAGCTCTAAGCCCTAACATCCCAGCCCTAAACCCTAAAGCCTAGTCTTACACACGAACCCTAAACCCTAGTCTCCAGTCCTACAAACTACCCTCCTTCCCTGCCCTAAACCCTGAAACCCAGTCCCGAACCCTAAAGCCTGGCCCTAAGCCCTAATCCCCGAGCCTGCAGCCCTAGCCCGCAGCCCTAAGCCCTAGCAGGGAGCCCCGAACCCTAAAGCCTGGCCCTAAGCCCTAATCCCCAGCCCTAAAACACAAGCCTTCCACCCTCACTCTCACCCCTAAACACTCACAACAACCCTTCCACCCTTATCCCAATTCCCACACACTTGCCCTGAGCCCTAAACCCTGGAATCCACATATAAGTCGCCCTCTTGTGGCTTTCATCTGCAATAACGCAGTACCGGCAATGTTAGCCAATGGCACGAAAGTGCACCTTGAAAACAGGCCCAAATTCGCATTTCCCCTCAACCTACGAGCAAACTACTATTTTTCTCAATAACTAGACATTCCCAACATACCTCCCAACCCCTTAAACACATTCCCAAAAATAGGGAACACCCCAAAATACCCTCCCAAACAACCGCATTACCGCGACCTCTGGGCCAGCCAATGTTAGCCAATGGCACGAAAGTACACTTACAAAACAGGCCAAAAGTACCCTTTCCCCTCCACCTACAACCAAACTGCTATTTTTCCCAGAAACTAGACATTCCCAACATTGCTCCCACACCCCTAAACTCCTTCCCAAAAACCTAGAACACCCCAACATACCACCCCAAAAACGTGCATTACCGCGACCTCGCATAAGGCCTAAAGTCGCGTCCAAAATGCACTTTCAAACTAGGCCCAAAACACCCCTTCCCCTCCATGAATTTTCTTCAAAACACTTGCAAACAAAATTAGACTTTCCCACCTCTGATCCCAGCTAACTACATCCACTTGGAACCACCTGGAACACCCTGCAATCGAACCCCAAAAACATGTAAACACTCACATTTAACATGGGCTCCTATGGCAGCTCCTTCCTTCCTCGACTTTCACGAAAAACACCCTTCCCATCGATCGATTCCTCCCAATCTTCCTGCACACCCATGAATTCCCCCTCCCTACCACTCACAGCAGCCCCGTTCCTCTGGAGCAAGTGGAACACCCTTAAAACCACTTCTCCACCACCCCAAAAACGCCCATTGGATAACATGGCGATTCAGGCCATCACTCAAAAAGTGCTTTTTTCGCACTTCCCCTACTTCGATCCTCTTGAAACTCACTGGGACATTAGTTCCAGCGATTATGAAGAATCTCAGCAAGAATTACACAAATCCATCCAGTGGAAGGGGTACGACTTTTGCGGCAAACACGCGCCCCCCGCAAACACGCAAAATCACCCCAAAATCAGCCAAATCTGGATCGATTTTTGCCAAACCACTGGAAAACCTTCCCAACACCAAACCACACAAGTCCAAACCAAATCCAGCCAAATCGGACCAACCCCAACCCAGCCAGACCAACACAAACCCTTCCAAAACACCAATATTGGCGAAACTGAATCGAGCCCTGAGCCCTAGACTCGGGGAAACCCTAGCAATTCCAACCCTAAGCCCTAGACACCTTCCCAACCCTACCTCCTAACCCTAGACACCTCCCCAACCCTACCTCCTAACCCTACACACTCCTCTGAACCCTAAACACCTAACCGCAACGACGCACACTCCCCTAAACCCTAGAAACAAGCCTCAACCCTACCCTCATACCCTAGTCCCCAGCCTTAAACCCTATTCCCAAGCCCCAAACCCTAGTCCGGAGCCCTAAAGACCCGTCCTGAGCCCTAAGCCATACGTCCCAGCTCTAAGCCCTAACATCCCAGCCCTAAACCCTAAAGCCTAGTCTTACACACGAACCCTAAACCCTAGTCTCCAGTCCTACAAACTACCCTCCTTCCCTGCCCTAAACCCTGAAACCCAGTCCCGAACCCTAAAGCCTGGCCCTAAGCCCTAATCCCCGAGCCTGCAGCCCTAGCCCGCAGCCCTAAGCCCTAGCAGGGAGCCCCGAACCCTAAAGCCTGGCCCTAAGCCCTAATCCCCAGCCCTAAAACACAAGCCTTCCACCCTCACTCTCACCCCTAAACACTCACAACAACCCTTCCACCCTTATCCCAATTCCCACACACTTGCCCTGAGCCCTAAACCCTGGAATCCACATATAAGTCGCCCTCTTGTGGCTTTCATCTGCAATAACGCAGTACCGGCAATGTTAGCCAATGGCACGAAAGTGCACCTTGAAAACAGGCCCAAATTCGCATTTCCCCTCAACCTACGAGCAAACTACTATTTTTCTCAATAACTAGACATTCCCAACATACCTCCCAACCCCTTAAACACATTCCCAAAAATAGGGAACACCCCAAAATACCCTCCCAAACAACCGCATTACCGCGACCTCTGGGCCAGCCAATGTTAGCCAATGGCACGAAAGTACACTTACAAAACAGGCCAAAAGTACCCTTTCCCCTCCACCTACAACCAAACTGCTATTTTTCCCAGAAACTAGACATTCCCAACATTGCTCCCACACCCCTAAACTCCTTCCCAAAAACCTAGAACACCCCAACATACCACCCCAAAAACGTGCATTACCGCGACCTCGCATAAGGCCTAAAGTCGCGTCCAAAATGCACTTTCAAACTAGGCCCAAAACACCCCTTCCCCTCCATGAATTTTCTTCAAAACACTTGCAAACAAAATTAGACTTTCCCACCTCTGATCCCAGCTAACTACATCCACTTGGAACCACCTGGAACACCCTGCAATCGAACCCCAAAAACATGTAAACACTCACATTTAACATGGGCTCCTATGGCAGCTCCTTCCTTCCTCGACTTTCACGAAAAACACCCTTCCCATCGATCGATTCCTCCCAATCTTCCTGCACACCCATGAATTCCCCCTCCCTACCACTCACAGCAGCCCCGTTCCTCTGGAGCAAGTGGAACACCCTTAAAACCACTTCTCCACCACCCCAAAAACGCCCATTGGATAACATGGCGATTCAGGCCATCACTCAAAAAGTGCTTTTTTCGCACTTCCCCTACTTCGATCCTCTTGAAACTCACTGGGACATTAGTTCCAGCGATTATGAAGAATCTCAGCAAGAATTACACAAATCCATCCAGTGGAAGGGGTACGACTTTTGCGGCAAACACGCGCCCCCCGCAAACACGCAAAATCACCCCAAAATCAGCCAAATCTGGATCGATTTTTGCCAAACCACTGGAAAACCTTCCCAACACCAAACCACACAAGTCCAAACCAAATCCAGCCAAATCGGACCAACCCCAACCCAGCCAGACCAACACAAACCCTTCCAAAACACCAATATTGGCGAAACTGAATCGAGCCCTGAGCCCTAGACTCGGGGAAACCCTAGCAATTCCAACCCTAAGCCCTAGACACCTTCCCAACCCTACCTCCTAACCCTAGACACCTCCCCAACCCTACCTCCTAACCCTACACACTCCTCTGAACCCTAAACACCTAACCGCAACGACGCACACTCCCCTAAACCCTAGAAACAAGCCTCAACCCTACCCTCATACCCTAGTCCCCAGCCTTAAACCCTATTCCCAAGCCCCAAACCCTAGTCCGGAGCCCTAAAGACCCGTCCTGAGCCCTAAGCCATACGTCCCAGCTCTAAGCCCTAACATCCCAGCCCTAAACCCTAAAGCCTAGTCTTACACACGAACCCTAAACCCTAGTCTCCAGTCCTACAAACTACCCTCCTTCCCTGCCCTAAACCCTGAAACCCAGTCCCGAACCCTAAAGCCTGGCCCTAAGCCCTAATCCCCGAGCCTGCAGCCCTAGCCCGCAGCCCTAAGCCCTAGCAGGGAGCCCCGAACCCTAAAGCCTGGCCCTAAGCCCTAATCCCCAGCCCTAAAACACAAGCCTTCCACCCTCACTCTCACCCCTAAACACTCACAACAACCCTTCCACCCTTATCCCAATTCCCACACACTTGCCCTGAGCCCTAAACCCTGGAATCCACATATAAGTCGCCCTCTTGTGGCTTTCATCTGCAATAACGCAGTACCGGCAATGTTAGCCAATGGCACGAAAGTGCACCTTGAAAACAGGCCCAAATTCGCATTTCCCCTCAACCTACGAGCAAACTACTATTTTTCTCAATAACTAGACATTCCCAACATACCTCCCAACCCCTTAAACACATTCCCAAAAATAGGGAACACCCCAAAATACCCTCCCAAACAACCGCATTACCGCGACCTCTGGGCCAGCCAATGTTAGCCAATGGCACGAAAGTACACTTACAAAACAGGCCAAAAGTACCCTTTCCCCTCCACCTACAACCAAACTGCTATTTTTCCCAGAAACTAGACATTCCCAACATTGCTCCCACACCCCTAAACTCCTTCCCAAAAACCTAGAACACCCCAACATACCACCCCAAAAACGTGCATTACCGCGACCTCGCATAAGGCCTAAAGTCGCGTCCAAAATGCACTTTCAAACTAGGCCCAAAACACCCCTTCCCCTCCATGAATTTTCTTCAAAACACTTGCAAACAAAATTAGACTTTCCCACCTCTGATCCCAGCTAACTACATCCACTTGGAACCACCTGGAACACCCTGCAATCGAACCCCAAAAACATGTAAACACTCACATTTAACATGGGCTCCTATGGCAGCTCCTTCCTTCCTCGACTTTCACGAAAAACACCCTTCCCATCGATCGATTCCTCCCAATCTTCCTGCACACCCATGAATTCCCCCTCCCTACCACTCACAGCAGCCCCGTTCCTCTGGAGCAAGTGGAACACCCTTAAAACCACTTCTCCACCACCCCAAAAACGCCCATTGGATAACATGGCGATTCAGGCCATCACTCAAAAAGTGCTTTTTTCGCACTTCCCCTACTTCGATCCTCTTGAAACTCACTGGGACATTAGTTCCAGCGATTATGAAGAATCTCAGCAAGAATTACACAAATCCATCCAGTGGAAGGGGTACGACTTTTGCGGCAAACACGCGCCCCCCGCAAACACGCAAAATCACCCCAAAATCAGCCAAATCTGGATCGATTTTTGCCAAACCACTGGAAAACCTTCCCAACACCAAACCACACAAGTCCAAACCAAATCCAGCCAAATCGGACCAACCCCAACCCAGCCAGACCAACACAAACCCTTCCAAAACACCAATATTGGCGAAACTGAATCGAGCCCTGAGCCCTAGACTCGGGGAAACCCTAGCAATTCCAACCCTAAGCCCTAGACACCTTCCCAACCCTACCTCCTAACCCTAGACACCTCCCCAACCCTACCTCCTAACCCTACACACTCCTCTGAACCCTAAACACCTAACCGCAACGACGCACACTCCCCTAAACCCTAGAAACAAGCCTCAACCCTACCCTCATACCCTAGTCCCCAGCCTTAAACCCTATTCCCAAGCCCCAAACCCTAGTCCGGAGCCCTAAAGACCCGTCCTGAGCCCTAAGCCATACGTCCCAGCTCTAAGCCCTAACATCCCAGCCCTAAACCCTAAAGCCTAGTCTTACACACGAACCCTAAACCCTAGTCTCCAGTCCTACAAACTACCCTCCTTCCCTGCCCTAAACCCTGAAACCCAGTCCCGAACCCTAAAGCCTGGCCCTAAGCCCTAATCCCCGAGCCTGCAGCCCTAGCCCGCAGCCCTAAGCCCTAGCAGGGAGCCCCGAACCCTAAAGCCTGGCCCTAAGCCCTAATCCCCAGCCCTAAAACACAAGCCTTCCACCCTCACTCTCACCCCTAAACACTCACAACAACCCTTCCACCCTTATCCCAATTCCCACACACTTGCCCTGAGCCCTAAACCCTGGAATCCACATATAAGTCGCCCTCTTGTGGCTTTCATCTGCAATAACGCAGTACCGGCAATGTTAGCCAATGGCACGAAAGTGCACCTTGAAAACAGGCCCAAATTCGCATTTCCCCTCAACCTACGAGCAAACTACTATTTTTCTCAATAACTAGACATTCCCAACATACCTCCCAACCCCTTAAACACATTCCCAAAAATAGGGAACACCCCAAAATACCCTCCCAAACAACCGCATTACCGCGACCTCTGGGCCAGCCAATGTTAGCCAATGGCACGAAAGTACACTTACAAAACAGGCCAAAAGTACCCTTTCCCCTCCACCTACAACCAAACTGCTATTTTTCCCAGAAACTAGACATTCCCAACATTGCTCCCACACCCCTAAACTCCTTCCCAAAAACCTAGAACACCCCAACATACCACCCCAAAAACGTGCATTACCGCGACCTCGCATAAGGCCTAAAGTCGCGTCCAAAATGCACTTTCAAACTAGGCCCAAAACACCCCTTCCCCTCCATGAATTTTCTTCAAAACACTTGCAAACAAAATTAGACTTTCCCACCTCTGATCCCAGCTAACTACATCCACTTGGAACCACCTGGAACACCCTGCAATCGAACCCCAAAAACATGTAAACACTCACATTTAACATGGGCTCCTATGGCAGCTCCTTCCTTCCTCGACTTTCACGAAAAACACCCTTCCCATCGATCGATTCCTCCCAATCTTCCTGCACACCCATGAATTCCCCCTCCCTACCACTCACAGCAGCCCCGTTCCTCTGGAGCAAGTGGAACACCCTTAAAACCACTTCTCCACCACCCCAAAAACGCCCATTGGATAACATGGCGATTCAGGCCATCACTCAAAAAGTGCTTTTTTCGCACTTCCCCTACTTCGATCCTCTTGAAACTCACTGGGACATTAGTTCCAGCGATTATGAAGAATCTCAGCAAGAATTACACAAATCCATCCAGTGGAAGGGGTACGACTTTTGCGGCAAACACGCGCCCCCCGCAAACACGCAAAATCACCCCAAAATCAGCCAAATCTGGATCGATTTTTGCCAAACCACTGGAAAACCTTCCCAACACCAAACCACACAAGTCCAAACCAAATCCAGCCAAATCGGACCAACCCCAACCCAGCCAGACCAACACAAACCCTTCCAAAACACCAATATTGGCGAAACTGAATCGAGCCCTGAGCCCTAGACTCGGGGAAACCCTAGCAATTCCAACCCTAAGCCCTAGACACCTTCCCAACCCTACCTCCTAACCCTAGACACCTCCCCAACCCTACCTCCTAACCCTACACACTCCTCTGAACCCTAAACACCTAACCGCAACGACGCACACTCCCCTAAACCCTAGAAACAAGCCTCAACCCTACCCTCATACCCTAGTCCCCAGCCTTAAACCCTATTCCCAAGCCCCAAACCCTAGTCCGGAGCCCTAAAGACCCGTCCTGAGCCCTAAGCCCTACGTCCCAGCTCTAAGCCCTAACATCCCAGCCCTAAACCCTAAAGCCTAGTCTTACACACGAACCCTAAACCCTAGTCTCCAGTCCTACAAACTACCCTCCTTCCCTGCCCTAAACCCTGAAACCCAGTCCCGAACCCTAAAGCCTGGCCCTAAGCCCTAATCCCCGAGCCTGCAGCCCTAGCCCGCAGCCCTAAGCCCTAGCAGGGAGCCCCGAACCCTAAAGCCTGGCCCTAAGCCCTAATCCCCAGCCCTAAAACACAAGCCTTCCACCCTCACTCTCACCCCTAAACACTCACAACAACCCTTCCACCCTTATCCCAATTCCCACACACTTGCCCTGAGCCCTAAACCCTGGAATCCACATATAAGTCGCCCTCTTGTGGCTTTCATCTGCAATAACGCAGTACCGGCAATGTTAGCCAATGGCACGAAAGTGCACCTTGAAAACAGGCCCAAATTCGCATTTCCCCTCAACCTACGAGCAAACTACTATTTTTCTCAATAACTAGACATTCCCAACATACCTCCCAACCCCTTAAACACATTCCCAAAAATAGGGAACACCCCAAAATACCCTCCCAAACAACCGCATTACCGCGACCTCTGGGCCAGCCAATGTTAGCCAATGGCACGAAAGTACACTTACAAAACAGGCCAAAAGTACCCTTTCCCCTCCACCTACAACCAAACTGCTATTTTTCCCAGAAACTAGACATTCCCAACATTGCTCCCACACCCCTAAACTCCTTCCCAAAAACCTAGAACACCCCAACATACCACCCCAAAAACGTGCATTACCGCGACCTCGCATAAGGCCTAAAGTCGCGTCCAAAATGCACTTTCAAACTAGGCCCAAAACACCCCTTCCCCTCCATGAATTTTCTTCAAAACACTTGCAAACAAAATTAGACTTTCCCACCTCTGATCCCAGCTAACTACATCCACTTGGAACCACCTGGAACACCCTGCAATCGAACCCCAAAAACATGTAAACACTCACATTTAACATGGGCTCCTATGGCAGCTCCTTCCTTCCTCGACTTTCACGAAAAACACCCTTCCCATCGATCGATTCCTCCCAATCTTCCTGCACACCCATGAATTCCCCCTCCCTACCACTCACAGCAGCCCCGTTCCTCTGGAGCAAGTGGAACACCCTTAAAACCACTTCTCCACCACCCCAAAAACGCCCATTGGATAACATGGCGATTCAGGCCATCACTCAAAAAGTGCTTTTTTCGCACTTCCCCTACTTCGATCCTCTTGAAACTCACTGGGACATTAGTTCCAGCGATTATGAAGAATCTCAGCAAGAATTACACAAATCCATCCAGTGGAAGGGGTACGACTTTTGCGGCAAACACGCGCCCCCCGCAAACACGCAAAATCACCCCAAAATCAGCCAAATCTGGATCGATTTTTGCCAAACCACTGGAAAACCTTCCCAACACCAAACCACACAAGTCCAAACCAAATCCAGCCAAATCGGACCAACCCCAACCCAGCCAGACCAACACAAACCCTTCCAAAACACCAATATTGGCGAAACTGAATCGAGCCCTGAGCCCTAGACTCGGGGAAACCCTAGCAATTCCAACCCTAAGCCCTAGACACCTTCCCAACCCTACCTCCTAACCCTAGACACCTCCCCAACCCTACCTCCTAACCCTACACACTCCTCTGAACCCTAAACACCTAACCGCAACGACGCACACTCCCCTAAACCCTAGAAACAAGCCTCAACCCTACCCTCATACCCTAGTCCCCAGCCTTAAACCCTATTCCCAAGCCCCAAACCCTAGTCCGGAGCCCTAAAGACCCGTCCTGAGCCCTAAGCCCTACGTCCCAGCTCTAAGCCCTAACATCCCAGCCCTAAACCCTAAAGCCTAGTCTTACACACGAACCCTAAACCCTAGTCTCCAGTCCTACAAACTACCCTCCTTCCCTGCCCTAAACCCTGAAACCCAGTCCCGAACCCTAAAGCCTGGCCCTAAGCCCTAATCCCCGAGCCTGCAGCCCTAGCCCGCAGCCCTAAGCCCTAGCAGGGAGCCCCGAACCCTAAAGCCTGGCCCTAAGCCCTAATCCCCAGCCCTAAAACACAAGCCTTCCACCCTCACTCTCACCCCTAAACACTCACAACAACCCTTCCACCCTTATCCCAATTCCCACACACTTGCCCTGAGCCCTAAACCCTGGAATCCACATATAAGTCGCCCTCTTGTGGCTTTCATCTGCAATAACGCAGTACCGGCAATGTTAGCCAATGGCACGAAAGTGCACCTTGAAAACAGGCCCAAATTCGCATTTCCCCTCAACCTACGAGCAAACTACTATTTTTCTCAATAACTAGACATTCCCAACATACCTCCCAACCCCTTAAACACATTCCCAAAAATAGGGAACACCCCAAAATACCCTCCCAAACAACCGCATTACCGCGACCTCTGGGCCAGCCAATGTTAGCCAATGGCACGAAAGTACACTTACAAAACAGGCCAAAAGTACCCTTTCCCCTCCACCTACAACCAAACTGCTATTTTTCCCAGAAACTAGACATTCCCAACATTGCTCCCACACCCCTAAACTCCTTCCCAAAAACCTAGAACACCCCAACATACCACCCCAAAAACGTGCATTACCGCGACCTCGCATAAGGCCTAAAGTCGCGTCCAAAATGCACTTTCAAACTAGGCCCAAAACACCCCTTCCCCTCCATGAATTTTCTTCAAAACACTTGCAAACAAAATTAGACTTTCCCACCTCTGATCCCAGCTAACTACATCCACTTGGAACCACCTGGAACACCCTGCAATCGAACCCCAAAAACATGTAAACACTCACATTTAACATGGGCTCCTATGGCAGCTCCTTCCTTCCTCGACTTTCACGAAAAACACCCTTCCCATCGATCGATTCCTCCCAATCTTCCTGCACACCCATGAATTCCCCCTCCCTACCACTCACAGCAGCCCCGTTCCTCTGGAGCAAGTGGAACACCCTTAAAACCACTTCTCCACCACCCCAAAAACGCCCATTGGATAACATGGCGATTCAGGCCATCACTCAAAAAGTGCTTTTTTCGCACTTCCCCTACTTCGATCCTCTTGAAACTCACTGGGACATTAGTTCCAGCGATTATGAAGAATCTCAGCAAGAATTACACAAATCCATCCAGTGGAAGGGGTACGACTTTTGCGGCAAACACGCGCCCCCCGCAAACACGCAAAATCACCCCAAAATCAGCCAAATCTGGATCGATTTTTGCCAAACCACTGGAAAACCTTCCCAACACCAAACCACACAAGTCCAAACCAAATCCAGCCAAATCGGACCAACCCCAACCCAGCCAGACCAACACAAACCCTTCCAAAACACCAATATTGGCGAAACTGAATCGAGCC